>NC_056745.1:437823545-437856045 GCF_019279795.1 Protopterus annectens
GAGTTTGTCTAACTAAAATCAGGAAGTGAAGCCATTCTTATACTATTCTTACAAGACATTGCCTACTGAAGCTGACGTAGTAAATCACACGTTTACAATATTGTTTTTCACAGCAGATGTTGCTCATGATTTTCTGCTGACATGACATAACATTTCTAGATTCATGAGAAAACTTTGGAAAAATAACATGGCCTTGGAGACCGGCAGCTAGTTGCAATTATTTCTACAGTGCTGTGTTACATTTCAAGGTACTCTACTCATTCGGGCACAAAGCAATCACAGATTATAGCTCATATTCTTCAAGCGGTCTTTTTCCACTTTATCTATCCTTCCTGCAGCTGTGTATGTTCTCATAATACAGACAGGGCTAATTGTCTAAGTTTAATAACATTATAGAAAGCAGTATTGTTCTATTCATTATTTTTCTAACCAAGCAGAAAACCATCTGCTTCTCAGTACATTTCCTAAGACATAAACAAGATTTTAGCTGCGCTGACAAAATACAAGGTCAGAAAGCATTTGCCATTAATATGGATTTGTTCAGCATAAAGCAGAATAAATGTATTAACCTTTTTGGGCTTCTAAAAAGGCACTAATGCACACATATTAATACATATTTTTCTAACAGGGTCTCACAGAGACGGATGCTTGATGCCAGAGCCACGGCCTCAAGCTAAATGCTAAAAAGTGCACAGTCATCCCCTTTGGGAAAAACAAGGTGCCCACAAATTACCACATAGGTGGTAATCCATTAAGTACGGAAGAAGTAATTAGAGATTTGGGGACCAACGTAGATAGTAATCTCTCCTTTGATAATCACGTTGCCAAAGTGGTCAGAAAGACCTTCTATGTAGCCCACCTTATCACGAAAGGGTTCGCATCTAGATCAAGAGAGGTCATTGTGTCCCTCTACTCGTCACTCATCAGGCCCATAATTGAATACAATGCCCCTTTTGGGATGTACCTTACCCGACACCTGCAGCAACTGGAGAGACCCCAAAAGTACCTCACCAAGAGGATCATGGGCTACAAATAGATGTCCTACGCAGCTCGACTAAAGAAACTCTAGCTCTACTTAGTTGCTTACCGCCTACTCAGAGGTGATCTATGCCTGACGTACAAAGCCATCTCAAACCCAGAATTAATGGACATGCTCCACCTCAAAAAATCCAAGTCCCTTAGAGCTACATGCTCCAGGGACTTAAACTTCAGCACAAAAATAAATAGGACATGCTGGAGGGACAGATTAATTTCCCAGAGGCTCCCCTCACTCTGGAATATTATCCCAATTCATGTTAGACATAGCCCCTTGCTGACCCTCTTCAAGTGAAATCTGGACGCGTGGATTGGAAATCGCTAATTCACCCCTGGGATCTCTTCTGTGTCCCTGCTAGACAGAGGCACAGTAAACTAATCTTAAAAGGGTACCTTCTGTGACCTACTTTACAGAGGCACAGTAGGCTAATCTAATAGGGAGGCGGAAGCCAAATATACTCTGGCTAGGCTTATAAATGCCCTAGGGCAGATAGCCTAGTATCTACCTATGAACCTATGAACTGGTGGCAGCGTTTCCACTAATTAGCTGACCCTAGTAAGCCATAATAATAATACTCTGACTGACTCAAAGGAGAAAGGCAGAATAAGGACAAGATATAAAACACAAAAAATGCCACTTTGTAAAAAAAGGTCTTGTTATCTCAACTCTTTGTTTAGCATTCTGCAAAAGCAGTTTACAGATGGTGTTAACATATATGTAGGAAAGAAATATGCAAGGGTTACTGCAAACTAGTCACTAACATTGTTATTGAGTATTTTCATACCTGACAGCATTTTTCTGCTTCTATTCTAAGTGAATGCAATTGTGGTATAAAAGGAATGATTAGAGCATTAAATCCCATTACCAATGCCCTGAGATTACATTATGGACAAAAAGTAGCTTTCTGAGAAAACAAAATGATATCAGGATATCTGCCCCATGGTACCATTCAGTGTCAAAAGAAAATTACAATTAATAGAAAGCAGAAAATTACAATTAATAGAAAGCAGATATTGGATTGTTGGCAGTTCTGGATTGTGATGGTGTCCTATATTTTCAAAGTTGACATAGTAAGCTGACTTTAGTTTTGCTGCCATTTTTCATAAAATAAATTGCATTCACATATAGAAATCTATTGTAAAAGATCAAAATGTTGCATGCAGTGTCCACTGTTCAAAAACTAGCCCCTTGCTTCAAAATTTTCTTACACACACACACACACACACACACACACACACACACACACACACACACACACACACACACACACACACACACACACACACACACACAATGGGCCTTTTGCTGGGACTTCTTTGTATACACCTGGTAGTTGAATGCCAGCTTCTCGAAGGCCACTGTTCAAGAGCAAACGTTTATCCAGTATGTGTATGTTCACTCAGTGTGTTTGCATGAATATGCTTGCTGGTGGATAATTGAATTGGAAAGCATTGATGGTATTTGTGCTCATTGTCTAAAAAGCACCTTGACTACTACACTTGTTGGCAAACATGGGTTCCTAAAAAATATAATACTGTTATAAGAACATAAAAAGATTACTAAACATGAAAAGGAAGTGGCATAATATTGATAGAAAACAAGATACTAATAAGAATAGTAGAAGCAAAACTTGGATTTGAAGGTTCTCTCTCTAAAGTGGTCATGCTCCACCTAAAAAAATCCAAGTCACTGCGAGCCACTCGCTCTAGTGAGCTAAACCTCGCCACAACAATAACTAGAACATGCTGGAGGGATAGATTCCTGTCACAGAGACTCCCCATGCTCTGGAACAAAATTCCAAATTACATCAGGCAGAGCCCCTCACTAACACTCAAGAGAACCCTTGACGAGTGGATGGGTAACAGAAAATATACCCCTGGGACCACTTCATTGGCTCTTCTTGACAGAGGCTCAGTTAATTAATCAATAGGGCAGCGAAAGCTGACACACACACTGGCTAGGCTTATAAATGCCCTCGGGCAGATACCCTAGTACCTACCTATGAACCTATGAACCTAAGCCAAGAACAGTAAAAAGTCTTACTTTAGATATGTGAACTGACAAGCAAAAGCAGTAATAGTTGCTATACAACAACAATATCGTGTCTGATTCATCAGTTATTATATTATATAATAATAAATATTGTTGATATAGTCAGTGTATATTTTGCTAGTGTCCATGTCTCTGAAGCAACTTCAAATCAGCATACACATGACATGATATAAGCAGCCCAGTTGTTACGACTGAGCTAAAACAATTCTTAGCAAGAGTGAAATAAACAACTAGTATTGGGTCTGACTATTTACCTGGGTAGTGTATTTGCATGATTAGAGATGAGCTTTCAAACCCTCTTATTGCTGTATTTAATTCCCTGTTATGAAAGGGCATTGTCTCAGAAAAGTGATTGCTATACATATTCACAAGGGAGGCAAAGTAGCCTTTGTAGATAATTGCAGACCAATTAATTTAATATCTCAGTTTTTATGGCAATGTACTTAAACTGAATTAAATATAATTTCTTTCTTTCTACAAGATGCCTTTACCTTTATCTCTATGTTAAATAGAAGGTGCTGCAGTATTTGTAAAAAAAAGTTTGTTATGATGTGTAAATTGCTGTCTATATTTTTTATATAGTTCAAAGTCTTTCTTTCTAAAATTGTATAACTACTTATCTTCTGTAATCTGATGTTGTTATTTTACTCATTGCAGAGCTTTTTTCCCCAGGCCTCCACTGAAAATGGGTTTTTGACCCAGTGGACTTTCCCAATCAACAAATGTCTATAAATAAATAAATACATATCTATAACTGGTAATTGTTTTGAAAGATTCATAGGTAGTATCTTGGTGTCTCAGAATCGGTACTTACTACATTTAGATGTAAACCCATGTGGCCATATAGAAGGCTGACCTTCTCTCATCAGCTTTACCAACTTCTGTGAACCTATTTGTATAGCTTTTAAATGTCACTGGGTGTAACAGTAGCATATTTAGAATTACCATATGACTTTGACACATTACATTGCAGTCACCATAAAAAAATGAAACCGAATAACAGACAATAATTAATACATCCAGGTTACTCCCTATGTTTGGCATTTCAAAATTATATAAAAATTTGGTAGCTCCACACTTCAGACATTTTATTTCAGCAACTAGTTCAAAAACTGAACCCATAACAATGCTTACTGACAACATCTTACAAGGTTTTATTTTTATCTGAACAATACTATTTCACATTAGGAATTCCATGGATTTTTTTTTTTGAAAATCTGAACAGCATTCAACTACCGTATTTCTCCGTAATGCATGGTTTTCCAGGGTGGTCATGACATAAGCCCTACCCCAAAAATAAGCCCCAGTTAAGATCGTCAACAACACATGATGGACGTGTTGAATTATAAATTAATAATATTATTGACACCTGTTGACTGAGGTTATCGTACTCTGCTCATTATTTTCGGATCATTCGGACACCCAACTTCTTCTCTTTGCAGAAAGTCATAATATTTTTTCCCCAGGAGTCCTTCAAGATTCTTATTGTAACCCTAATCCTCACTCACATTTGATGTTTGAGATCCTTGGCCCATAAACACTGGCAAGTGTACTTAGATTGGTCAAAGTACAGACAATGCACGTAAAATGTGTGCACTTGATAACGAACGGGTGTGGTTGTGTTTTCTTAACTGTCACCATTTTTGTTGCAACTCCTATCTCAGAAGCCTTCAATTAACCCCCCCAGACAAGATGAGTGCAAAACGAAAGAACTATTCCACTGAGTACAAGAAAGGAATAGTGGAGGACTCCCGGGGAAAGAATCAGATAGCTTTTTGCAAAGAGAAGTTGGATCTCCGAATGGTCTGAAAATAGTGAGCAGAGTATGATAACCTCAGTCAACAGGTGGACGAGGGAAATGCTAAGAAGTGCAAGTGTGGATCAGGTTGGCAACCATTATTTCCTGAGCTGGAAGACATTGTCTGTGAATGGATTGCTAACAAGAGTGCAAAGGCTTTGGTTGTGCGCAGGGCTGATATTCAAGCATTTGCCCTTGCAATGGCACCACAGTTAGAAATATCCCCAGAAGAATTCAAAGCATCACAACATTGGCTGGATAGCTTCCTTCAGTGATATGAACTGTCTCTAAGAAGATCAATAACACTGTTCAAGCTGGAAGATACTGATGTTATTAATGTGCACTTGCATTCAAGTCCTTTGTTGATGGCATCAACTTTTCTAAATACCAACTCTCCAACATGATTGCTATGGATGAAACTGCAGTGCTTATGGGGCAAGGATCTCAAACAACAATTGATCAGAGGGGTGCCTTGTCAAGCTACATTCCCTCTGCTCATTACGAAAGTGCACTTGTTACCTGTATTTTGGCAATTTGTCTAGATGGAAAGAAAACCCCACCTCTAATCATTAGTAAGGGCAAGAAAGATAAGACTGAACATGTTTCAGGCATTTACATTCTTGAAACCAAAAAAGCCTGGTGCACACAAGCAGCTATAAGGAAGTGGGTCGATGTAATACTGCCACTTGTTTTGCAAGGTCGTGAAAGAGGTCTGCTAGTCTGGAATTCAGCCAGCACTCACTATGGTAAAGACATGAAGAACCTCCTTGCACAGAGAAGAATAGATCAAATAATGATTCCCGCAGGAATGACTGCCTATCTCCAAACTCTTGATATTGCAAAAAACAAG
The DNA here is from genome assembly GCF_019279795.1 of Protopterus annectens. NCBI lineage: Eukaryota > Metazoa > Chordata > Ceratodontiformes > Protopteridae > Protopterus > Protopterus annectens. The sequence goes on from NC_056745.1 coordinate 437,829,282, forward strand.
CCATTCAAGGACAATTTGCCCATGGAACTCAATGACTACACTGAAAATAGAATGGAGAGAAATCAAAGTGGAAACTTTGTGAAGCCTAGCCTACCAAAGGTCGTGACTTGGGCGAAGAATTCATGGGATAAAATCACTGACAGCTGTGTTGCCAATACACTACGAACAGGTTACATGGACAAGAAGTGATAATTTAAGGAGAGCTCTATTGCTGGGCATGACAGATTGGGGCCAATAGTTCTACAGGAAATGGAGTCACAAGAAATTCAGGCCAGAATTTGGGGGTTCCAGACTTATGACAATGTTCCAGAAGGAGATGACATGACTGTATTTGAATAACTTTTCCATTATTGGGACAACAGAATGGATTGCTTTTGCTTTCAGCTGCCAGCAAGCTCTTGTCAGTTTTTTTTTTTATTTCCCAAATTTAAAAGTCACTACATTAAATAAATCATAAAAGATTATCAAAAAAGTACAACATAAAAGAAAAATAAACTAAAAAAAAAAGTAAATAAAAGAAAAAGAAAAACTATAAAAGAAAAAAGTTAATACAAGAAATCATTATTACATAGAATTTATAATCGTCCATTCAGTTCAAATCATATCAAAAAACAAAAAAAATTGCACCAAGCATCTTAGGACTAATATGATTCCAAACAAAAACAAAATGAATCAATAGCGCCACACTGGGTCATGAAAGGAATATCAATAGCCTACCAACCATTACCTGAAAAATAAAAATTAAATCCCAAAATTTTTCTTCTGGTTTCTTTTGTCTTTAATGAATATTATTCATTCATTGAATTATAGGTTATATATTTAATTGCCAAAGCATCCCCCCACGTTAATTAATACAAATGAAACCAATGTTTGGTAATATAAAACTTAACTAAAAAAAACAAATGGTGCTTTGAGTCTTTAGTAGAAGAGAGAATATTTAGTATTGTAATATGGAGCAAAACCAATTCCCCAAGATAATTGATTATTATATGATATTTTTTTACTTTATTTTATTTAAAGAACATAAGTTATTGTGAGCATATTTACAAAACCATATAATGTCAATGGTGTCGTGTGGTGGGGTGTGAGCAACATGGACATGAGACAATATATAGAAAGTTAAGATGGGTGGGAGTTATATATAAATTGTTTGTAATCATAAATTGAGTAAAAATAAATTTCTTAAAAGGGGAGTTTTTTGACTTCATTGTATTAAAGTAACTTTACATTATCAAGGGGTAATTACAAATTAAGGCCACCCATTCCCAGACTTCATTTTTATGACTTTTCATAATTTTTCTTTTACAGTTTGGATAAGGAATAAAGAAAGCATCACCATTCAAAAAGTGACAGTTATTTACCTGTTTTATTCCCCTCCTCCAATACACATTTATTGAGATTTTTCTGCACTTTCTGTTAAGCATGAAATATTGCACTGTGAAATCCAAGTTGTAGATATTCTGAAGCTGAAATGTTTGTTGCACTGTTTATGTAGAATTCTCACACAACTGTTAACGCGTTACCTAGAACTGTTGCCCAATAACAGAAAAGTAGCAACCACGATGCTTTGTCAGAGATGGTCTGCATTTGTCACCCCTGGGATTCAGGTTACTGGCTAAAGCTCTTGCCACCCCTATAGTGCCTTTTGTAGGCAAGGTTCAAAGGACAAAACCACCACCGTAACAGATACAAGCATGCAAAATCTGAAGGTAATGCTACTCAATGCTAGAAGTCTAAACCTCAAAATGCACTCTCTCGAGGCACTCCTAAAAATGGAGAACAATATCTGTGCAGTAACTGAGACCTGGTTCAAGACTCCAGAGAGCACCCCTGCAATACCAGGCTACAACTCTTACCACACATTTCGGCCACCAAACCAAGACCAAAATACTAAAGGTGGAGGAGTGTCCATATTCACAAAGGATATTTACACGTCCAGGCTAGTTGCCCAACACAATGCATCTGAAATTCTCCAGGTGCAACTAATACTAGGTAAGACTACAATCCAAATTGTAGCTTGCTACAGATCCCCCACCATACCCCAAGATTCTCACTACACCTTTCTAAACATACTGGAAAATATTAAGATAGAACCAAACACCCTAATACTGGGTGATTTCAACTACCCTGCCATTAACTGGGAAAACTACTCGGGTACCAACACATTTTCCCAACGGTTCTTGGAATTCATAAATTCCAATGCCCTGGATGAACTAATCCATTGTCCCACCAGGGGCTCCAATATCCTAGACCTGGTCATTACCAATATGGGAGATAGATGCTCCACACCAGTGGTCACCCCCTCATTGGTCAGGTCTGACCATAAGCTAATCACCCTTGACATCTACATCCCACCCCCACCCCCCAGTAAGGAAACCCCTGTAAAAAACTTCTCCAAAGCCAACTTCATGCTACTCAAGTCAGAAGTGACAAACTTCATGACACCCATGCAGATGGGAGCTGAAAGTTCGACTGCTGAATCCTACACTAAGGCACTGTACGAGCACATCTACTCGTGCATGAATTGTGCCATCCCAAATAGAACCAAGACACTCTCCTCCAAAAAAAAGGAAACCAATCTGGTGGTCCCCTGCCATAAACAAACTATACAACAGAAGGAAGAAACTGTTGCAGAAAAGAGGAAAATCCCAGGATGCAAAAAACTCCCTTACCAGCCTCAAGTAAGAAGCCGAGATCCCTCATAAAATCCTCCAAAGCAAGTTACGAAAATAAAATTGCTAAAGATTCCAAAGACAACCACAAGGCATTCTATAGTTATGTCAGGAATCTAAATGGCAATGCTCAGATCTGCTCTGAGCTACAACAGAATGGCAATATCCTGGCAGATCGATTTAGTGTCAATTTCACCCCCTCTCGCATCCCTAAAGGGCCCATCTCAATACCAAAAGATTGCCAAATTCCGGTAATCACGGCCACACAGGTAGAAATCGCACTCTCCAAAGCTAAGAATACAGCATCCATGGGACCAGATGACATCCCAGACTGTGTACTACATGAACTACAAAAGGAACTAGCACCTCATCTAAGTGTCATGTTTAATCATAGCCTCACCTCAGGCTTCATGCCCACTGAGTGGTGCACAGCTAAAGTTATCCCACTCCACAAAGGGGGATCCACCTTGGATCCCGGGAACTACTGTCCTATCAGTCTGACGAGCCTGATTTGCAAGGGCATGGAATGTATTATCATGGAACTTATAAACAAAGACATTGGCAACCTTCAAACACTGGACCCCACACAGTTTGGGTTTGTGAAGGGCCAATCTTGTCTCCTGAACCTGACTGACTTCTTCGAATCAGTCTCCAGAGCTGTGGACAAGGGTAAGGCGGTCCTCACAGCCTATCTGGACCTTGCCAAGGCCTTTGACATCATCCCCCACTTTGGAATCATAGATAAACTTACTAAGCTGGGCATAAATCCCTACATCACTTGATGGGTTGCCAACTGTCTTACTGACAGAACCCAGTCTGTAAAAGTAGCCGACTCCAAATCCAGCTCCAGACAGGTGACAAGTGGCATACCTCAGGGTTCAGTCCTGAAACCACTCTTGTTTAACATCTACTTCTCTGAAGTACAGGCCAACACTAAGGGACTCTGGCTAACAAAGTTCACAGATGACTGCAAACTGGGAGCCATTACTGAATCCCCAAATGATGTGGATATTCTACAAAAGGGCCTTACAGAAACAGATGCTTAGTGCCAGAGCCATGGGCTCAAGCTTAATGCCAAGAAATATATAGTTATCCCCTTTGGGAAAAAACATGTACTCATGAATTACCACATAGGTGGCAGTACACTAAACACCAAAAGTGTGATGAGTGACTTAAGGACACAGGTGGACAGTGGTCTCACCTTCGATAACCACATCACCACAACAGTCAGGAAATCCTTCTATGTGGCACACCTCATCACTAAGGGCTTTTCAGCCGGAAAAAAAGGAGGTCATTGTCCCACTGTACTCATCCCTCATTAGACCAATTATAAAGTACAATGCCCTGTTTGGTATGTACCTAACAAGACATCTGAAACAGCTGGAAAGGCCACAGAAATACCTCACTACAAGAATCACAGGCCTAAAGCAGATGCCCTATGCTGACCATCTAAAAAAACTCCAGCTATACTCTATGGCATATCGTCTACTCAGAGATGATCTCTGCTTAACATACAAGAAGGCCATGTCAAACCCTGAGTTGTTGGACATGCTCCACTTAAAGAAATCCTAATCCCTCAGAGCCACATGCTCCAGGGATCTAAACCTTGTCATCACAATGAACAAAACATGTTGGAGGGATATGTTCCTGACCCAGAGACTCCCCATACTCTGGAATAGACTGCCCATACATGTCAAGCAGAGCGCTTCCTTGGCCGTCTTCAAAAGGAGCTTTGACAATTGGATGGGAGATAGGAAATTCACCTCAGGGATCACGTCAGTCGCCCTGCTAGACAGGGGTCCAGGGAAGTAAATATTGTTGGAAGAAATATCCAGGGAATTGTTATGGCTTGGCTTGTATAGGCCCTAGGGCCGACAGCCTAATACCAACCTATGAACCTATGAACTATGAACTTATAAATGTCAGTTTGTGTACATGAATAAATGTCGATTTGTGTACATGAAAAAATGTCAATTTATGTACATGAGTAAATGTCATTTTTTGTACATGAATAAATGAATAAATGCAGACTGTTGTAAATAAGGCATCCCCTGATAATAAGCCCTAATGCGTATTTCGGTGGGGGAAAAAATATAAGACCTGGTCTTATTTTGGGGGAAATATGGTAGGAGAAAGTATGTTTTCTTTTACTGCTGGCATAATGAATTTATATACTTTCATTTCACATCATGTAGCTTTACACTATATAAGAGATTTTTGTGGCAGAGTCACCCTTTCAAATGAAGAAATTAACATGACGTGTATTTATTGACACTGTGTTACAGAATACTTATTTTCTTATTTATTGATCTCTGAAATATCATTAGCAGAATTCTGTAACAATGTGAGCCACAGTGGTCTAATCTTTTACCAATATTATTTTAGAAAAAAGGAAAAGAAATGCATTCTTGAAGGAATATTTATAGATTTTTAAAGTTCTATGGCTGTTTTATTAAGACTAATTTTATTTTATGAGCTGGAAAATTAGAATAATCATGTGATGGAACTTAATACTTATCTGAACAAAGCTACTGTTTTTTTTTTTTTTCATTTGTGGTTGGATGGTCCAGAGTTGTTCTTTTTTAGATATGTATATATATTTAAGAACTGATAAGATCAAGAATGATAATGTATTTAATGCATTTGACAAATCAACTTTTGCAAATACATCTATATGCCTATAAGTGCCACCATACTTGTACAAAAAGTCAAATAAAATATAATTTTAATATAACATTCTCAAAAAAGTGAAAGAAAAGATTTGCTTTAAGTATGGTCGAATTTGTGGTCATTATAGCTTGCATAGTTTAGTGGGATAGCTGACTTACAAATGTTTGTTTTGTTTGTATTTAACCTTAATTGTTCTTTATAACCTTATTATAATTACTTCATTGCTTGTGTTATCTGTCTATATGAATTGTATTTGCCCATCTGGCCTAGGTCGTTGCTGAAAATGGTTCTTGTACCAGCCCACTTCTCTGGATGACACACATTAAATAAATAAATAAATAAATAAAATATTGGCACTAATGGGATAAAGTCTGCTTGGCTTTCATTGCTTTAAAGAGTGAAACACTATCTTCTGGGTATTGAATTAATGCAAATTCTAGAATCAAAAGATACATATATTTGAGCGTCTCTGTACCCAAATATAAAAGCTTAAGGAGAAAGAAGTTCATATAAATTATTTTTCCAATGATATGGAATAGATTTCAGGGATTTATCAATCTTATTCTCTGGAAATAGTTAAAGTTATTAGACAACTGGGTATGAGATCTATGTTTTTAAGATAATATTCTGAAATCTGTGTTTCATATTGTCCTTTGTGGGCCTGAACACAGTATACATAATCTATGAAACTATAAATATATGAATTTTGCTTTATATAAAAACTCATCTATTCCCATATAGGATAGATTTCAGGACTTTGAGTGTGTGTGGGTGACAGTGATTTTTGAATATGTGTGTGTGTGTGTGTGTGTGTGTGTGTGTGTGTGTGTGTGTGTGTGTGTGTGTGTGTGTGTGTGTGAGTGTGTGTGTGTGTGTGTGTGTGTGTGTGTGTGCGTGTGTGCATGTGTGTCTGTGTGTCTGTGTGTCTGTGTGCGTGTGTGTGCGTGTGTGTGCATGCCTGTGTGTGTGTGTGTGTGTGTGTGTGTGTGTGTGTGTGTGTGTGTGTGTATGTAGGCTACATTGAATGTGTGCAGACTATGACTCTGTGTGTGTGTGTGTGTGTGTGTGTGTGTGTGTGTGTGTGTGTGTGTGTGTGTATGTATGTGTGTGTGTTTGTATTTTTGCATGCATTCATGTGTGTGTGAATAGGTGATCACAGCTCTAAGTGATATGACTGTGATGCATGTTTGCATGGTTCAGTGATCCAAGAGACACTTACCCCAAGTTAAGTCCCATCCCAGAGTTGATTATATTTCTTTTAGGAGAAATGAGGGTTTGCCCCCATGTAAGAAGCTTTTTTGTATGTGTGCATACTTGGTGTATCAGGAGGTGTCGCTGTTGTTGTGTTTGTTTTTAATGAGTGTGCAAATGAGTGTGTTATTGATTTGAGTGTGGTATGATGAGCCAACAATGTGTGCTTTACTGATTTTTTTTTTTTTTACTAAGTGGCTTTCATTTAGTCTGTGCTGACTGTTAAGAACTACACCTCATTATGACAACACAAGTATTAGATACAAGACTGTATTCAGCACTGAAAATTAGGTATGTGACTTAGGGAGAGGCATTTCATCAGAAATTAAAATAACCTAAATTAGGTAAAAATGTTGTCAATCTGGTCCTTACAAATATGGCAGCTATATGCATTATCCCACAGGTATACACTTCCTCAGTTTTGTCTGACCAAAATCGGTAAGCTTCTCTTTCAGAAGCCTTAAACCATTTGAGGCAAATATCACAATATTCAAAGACTTCAAATACACAGACTTCCTACAATTTTATTATGAACTCTCTAAGTTCAAATACTTATATACTCCTAAAAGGTAGACAGTTTGAAGTTCTGCATATAAATTCCACTTTCACCTAGACAACTGTATAGACCTGTCAGCCCCTATGAAAACTAAACAGAAAGAGAAAGAAAAAACAAACCAGCCTGTTGTTATACATACATAAATAAACAATACAATAAAAGAAAAAGGACATTAGCGGATATAAGAAAACTAAAGACCCAGAAATCAGACAACATTAAAATATTACCCAGAGTACTGAAAAACACTATCAGGAAAACTAAGTCTTCTCATGAAGCATCAGAAAATAAGAGTAATAACAAACCTTTAAAGTCAGGACGTTGTGTATTAACATCCACCATTGTTCTGAACTCATTCAAAATGGCGCTACCTACACTGTTCCAGTGGGTATCACAAATATATTAGCAAACAAATTTGGTGCAAACTTCAGCCCAGAGGCATCTTTACCTCAACCCACATACTAAGCATATTAATGAGCTAAAACTCCCTATTATCATAAAAGGACACTTGTCAAAAGTACTTTCAAAAAAAAAAAAAAACATACACTTCTATGGGAACTGAACCATACATGGCTGCTTGCTGAACAGCATTAAACATATGCTAGTAGACCTGCTCTCACAATTCAGCCTGAGATTAACCACTGCTTTTGTCCCTAAGGTTCGGCACACAGTGGTTATGATGCCTCTTCACAACGGCAGCCCCATCATAGACTCTGGGCATTGCAGACCCATCAGCCTAAACAGCCTCATCTGCAAGGCCATGGATTGGGTCATAACAAACCAGATGGCCAAAGAAGAGCCATAAACACGATAGAGTGGACTATTGAGGATAAGAAAGAAATTATGTATTGTTACTGTTATGTAAAAAGCCCAGAATTTCCAGAAACAAGATATACAAAATGATTACGAGAGAAATTAGAGGGAAGAAAAATACTTATGTAGGAAAAACTGTCAGAGGCTTCAAATAAAAACTTGATTTTTGAAAAGCAGTACATAGGTCAACAAACTTTGATCTGTTTGAAAAAAGAAGCATCTGAGGAAGTGCAAAAATATAAACAACAAAACCTAGACATATTTGAAAAATATAAAAATGAAATATGGACATGGGAAAGAAAGAGACATTTGATATGGTGCTATATTTATGCAAAGGAGAAAGCCAAGTTAACTAATATAGAGAAGGCAGCCCCAAAGATATTTGAAGAGAAATACAGAAAAAGGCATTCAGTTATGGAAAATTTTACAATAAAAAATAATATCACAAAGATGGAATGTGGAAAAGAAGATTAGTAAAGCAGAAGTTAAAGAAATAGAAGTTGAAATTATGGAGTGCCTGCGAAGTGAAGGATTTAATGTAGAAGGTCTAAAACAGACTACATCACAGCATGATGGAGCGAGTCCCCAGAATAAGGAAAAGCAAGAAGATCAGGAGACACGTGAAGAAGAAATATGGACATGGGAAAGGAAAAGAGATTTAATATGGTGTAATATCTATGCAAAGGAGAAAGCAAAACTAACCAATACAAAAAGAGCAGCACCAAAGATATTTGAAGAGAAATATAAGCAAAGGCATCCCATTGTGGAAAACTTTACAATACAAAAAAATAAGAAGACTAAGAGGAAAAGTAGAAAAGGAAATTACTAATGGAGAAGTCAAAGAAATAGAAATTGAGGTTATGCAGCACATGCAAAGAGAAGGATTCGGTGTAAAAAATCCAATACAGAAAGCATGACAACAGGATAAAGTAATGGATATTCAAATTAAGGGGGAACCAGTGGAACAGGAAGCAATTGGTCAGGTGCCATATCAAGATATTTTGGATCCTTCCACAGGAAACCAGTATAAATGTTCACTTGCAGCTAGACAGCAAGGAAAGGAACAGGAAACTATGGAAACTCTTATGCAGTCAATGTTGAGGAGTGATAGCCCAGTGAGTTCCCATATGACAGAGCAACAGATGACACAGGATGAAATTGAACAGAAGGTGCCACAGGAAGATGCTAAAGAATTTTCCATAGTATGCCCACAGAAAATGGAAAACAAGAGATGTGCCCTCAGGTTGGAGGAAAATGAGCTAAGGGAAGAGTTGCTTGATTTAATGGACATGGACAGTTCTAAGCTTGTTTCTCACCTTTCCTGTTACTAGAGTAGTCCAGATACAGATTTGCTGTACCCAGGACTGTTTTGTAAGTTTCTGAGTTCCCCAGACATTTCCATGTTAGAAGGAAGCCTTCCAGCTTATCAGTGAGAGTGGTAAGCACTAGGTAGCCTATCTTCCACAAGAGGAGTGGTTTCTGGCTCTGAAATTGTATTTATTAGCTGTTTGGGCAGTTTTTCTATCCTTTTCAAGTTTCTGGTTTAAAAGCCTGTGTTTGGCAGGTTTGCGTGCTGCACAGCACCACTAAGCTGGGGTAAACTATTACCAGTGCCAGAAAGTCTGCTCTTCAATTTTTCCCTTAGATCTTGCTAGTTCTCTTCTCTCTTGCACTTTAATTAGCTTATTTACCTAGCACTTCATCGGGCTTTTTGTAGCAATTATTGTAGCACACATAAGTGCTAGCAGCACTAGACATCCTATAAGGAAACAGCTCCAGTACTTAGTAATGATGACCATCCCTCCTGGCATGTCTAAAGTCAGTTCCCTGTGCTTTTTCCTATTAACCTGGAGAACTTGGGCATTCTGAGGCAGTGTAGCAACTGCTTCATGTACACATATAACCATCTCCTCTTACCTCCCAACACTCAGACTTGTGAGAGATGCACTTGTATCTCCAAATTGGAAGCCATGCACTCTCCAGCCAAGACCAGAATAGCTAGTCAAGATGAGAAGGTCAACACCTGCACCACACCACATGGAACACATAGCCCTCCAGAACACCCACCATCACAGCCCTCACATAAAAACACAAACCACACACTCACCTTTATGGAGGCTCACAATAGAAATATATCCAAACAACAGAGACCTCCAAGGCAGAAACCCACTCAACCACCACAACACAGCACAAATCACAAGACACACCTACACAGTGTGCCCCTCAACCTAAGCCCCTATGGTAAAAACATTTGCACAATACAATAATCATAGGTGATTCAATAGTGAGGCAGACCAATGTCCCACTCACTAGGTTGAATAAGGAGAAGGCAACAGTCAGCTATCAGGTGCCAGAATCCAACACATAACACACGCACTCTGGTCACTCCACAACAAGTACAAGTATGACTCTGTCATAATCCATCTGGGTGTGAATGACCTGAGCCATACCTCCCTGTACTACATGAAAAGAGACATGGTAGGCAGGTATAACCCTAGCCCTGAGCAGCATCCTACCATCACCCCAGAATGATACCACAGTACAAACAAAAAATGATTGACTTCAACAGTTGGCTAAGTTTCTGGTGTCATTCTAATGGTATCCAGTATCTGTCTGCTTGGGATGACATGATTGACAGTCCTTGATGCTTTGCCAGAGATGGCCTGCATTTGTCAGCCCTGGGTTTCTGGGTACTGGCTAAGACTCTTGACACCACTATAGTGCCTTTTTTAGGAGGTGATCCAAAGACCAAATTACCACCATAACAGCTATAAATAAATGCAATCTGGGGGTCATGCTGCTCAACGCTAGAAGTCTAAATCTCAAGATGCACTCACTCAAAGCACTCCTCAAAATGGAGAACATTGACATTTGTGCTGTAACGGAGACCTCGTTTAAAGTAGCAGAAAGCACCCCTGTGCTACCAGGCTATAACTCATTCCACACCTTTTGGCCCCAGAACATGGACCAAAATTCTAAAGGCGGTGGAGTCCCCATATTCATAAAGGATATGCACACCTCCAGGCTAGCAGCCCAGCATAATGTATCTGAGATACTCCAGGTACAACTAACCCCGATGACTCAGGTGTAGCCTGCTATAGGTCCCCAACCATGTCCCAAAACTCTCACTCCACATTCCTAAGCAAACTGGAAACTATTACGATCCAACCTAACACTCTCATAGTAAGTGACTTCAACCACCCCTCCATCAACTGGGAAAACTACTCATGCACCAATGCACTGGCCCAACGCTTCCTGGAATTTATCAGTTCCATTGTATTGGACCAGCTCATTTTTACCCCCACTAGCAGAAGCAACATCCTTGACCTGGTTATTACTAACATAGGGAACTGTTGCTCTACACCAATAGACAGTTCCTCCCTGGCTAGATCCGACCACAAACTAATCACCATGGAAATCCACCCCCCCCCCCAGCAAAGGTATCCACCATGAAAAACTTCTCCAAAGCTGACTTTGGACTCCTAAAAACAGAGGTGGCTAACTTCACACCACCCATGCCAATGGAAAATAGATGCATGACTGCCAAATCATACACCAATGCATTGTACGAACATGTACATAAATGCATGGAACTAGCCATACCCAACAGAACCAAGACACTCTCCTCCAAAAAATGGAAGCCAATCTGGTGGTCCCCTGCCATTAATCAACTCTACAACAGAAGAAAGAAACTGTTGCAGAAAAAGGTGCAGTCCCAAGACTGGAAAAATTCCCTTATTAGCCTCAACAAAAAGTTGAAATCCCTCATTAAAACCTTCAAAGCCAGCTATGAATGCAGAATTGCAGCAGACACTAAAAAAAAACACAAAGCCTTCTATAGTTATATCAAGAATCTCCACGGCAATACCCATATTTGCTCTGAGTTATTGCACAATGATACCTGTTATACTGAGCCAACAGATATTGCTAACATACTGGCTGACAGATTCAGTGCCAACTCTACCCCTCTCTCCCACTTTAAGGACCAATCTCAATACTGGAAGAATGCCAGGCACCCAGCATTACTGCAGCACAGGTTAAAGCTGCATTGTCCAAGGCCAAGAATACAGCTTCCATGTATCCCAACAATATCCCTGGCTGTGTTCTTCATGAGGTACAAAGTGAACTGGCACCACATCTGAGTGCTCTGTTCACTCACAGCCTCTCCTCAGGCTTTATCCCTACCAAATGGCCCACTGCTACATTTATCCCTCTCCATAATGGAGGAGCGACTACAGATACCCTGGAAATTATCACCCCATTAGTCTGACGAGTCTGATATGTAAGCCTATGGAGAGCATCATCATGGACCTAATTAACAAGGATATAGGGAATCTCCAAACTCAATATCCCATGCAATTTGGTTTTGTGAAAGGTACATCATGCCTGTTCAATCTGGTTGACTTCTTTGAGTCAGTTACCAGAGCTGTGGATGAGGGTAAGGCAGTTCATACAGCCTACTTCGATCTGGCCAAAGCCTTTGATACCATTCCTCACTCAGGAATTATTGATAAACTCACCAAACTAGGCATCAACCCCTATAGCATTCGGTGGACTGCAAATTGGCTCACAGATAGAACCCATAGTGTGAAAGTAGTGGACTCTTAAGTCAGACTACTGACCAGTCATGAGTGGAGTCCCACAGGAATCTGTTCTGAATCCTCTCCTGTTCGGCATCTACTTCTCAGAAGTCCAGGCCAACACTGAGGAACTCTGGCTGACCAACTTCGCAGACAACACCAAGCTGGCTGCCATTATTAACTCCCCAAGTGATGCAGACAGTCTACAGAAAGGCCTCACTGAGACCAATGACTGGTGTCGAAACCATGGCCTTAAGCTTAATGCCAAAAAATGTGTCATCACCCCCTTTTGGAAAGACTCAATTCCCACTAACTACCACATCAATGGGAGCCCACTGAACCCTGAAGGTGTTATAAGAGATCCAGGGACACAGGTTGACAATAACCTCTCTTCAACCACCACATTGCCACTGTGGTCAGAAAGTCCTTCTATGTGGCACATCTCATTACCAAGGGTTTTGCATCCAGTAAGAAAGAGGTCATCATTTCTCTCTACTCTTCCCTCATTAGGCCAATCATAGAGTATAATGCCCCATTTGGCATGTACTTCACTAGACACCTGAAACAGTTGGAGAGGCCACAAAAGTACCTCAGAAGAGGATCCTAGGCACTAAACACATGTCCTACATGGACAGACTCAAAAAAACTCCAGCTATTCTCTGTCTCATATCATCTACTAAGAGGCGATCTCTGCTTCACTTACAAAGCCATGTCTGATCCAGCTCTGTTAGAAATGCTACATCTAAAGAAATCCCAATCCCTCCGCACCACACGCTCCAGAGATCTCAAACCTTATTGCCACAATCAACAGAACATGCTGGAGGGACAGGTTCATAACCCGGAGACTGCCCATGCTCTGGAACAGACTTCCCAAACATGTCAAGCAGAGCTCCTCACTGGCCCTCTTCAAGAGAAATCTTACTTGAAAAAGGCACTGGGAACTAACATCAGGCAGCACAATGCCAGGGCACTTTTATGGGCTAGGCTTGTAAAGGCTCCAGGGCCATTAGCCTAGTACACACCTATGAATCTATGAACCTATGAAAAGATATATTAAGATCAATGAGAGAAATAGACTGCAGAAGGTCAATAAAACCCAAAAAGTAAGAAGTCTGACAAAACAAATGAATGCAGTAATCAGGACTGTCCATGGAGATCCATGTGATATAACAGAAATAAACAGGATATATTATTGTGCTACTAAATTAATAACTGATAAAGTTCTACCTCAAGAACACAGGGTAGTGAGGAAAAGGAAAGGGAGAAATCAAATACCTTCATGGAAGTATCAAATATAGAAATCTATAAAGCAATTATGACAAGAAGTGTCACTGTGAGAAGATTATAGAAGCGGGAACAGATCAACCAAAATATTAAGATAGACGTGATTAAAGCAATGCACAGTATTAGAACAGACCAGGAGCTATCATGCACTATCACAAACAACAAACTAAAAATTTCAGCACAGGTGGAAAAACTTAGAAGATACACAGATAAATATTAGGGAAAAGTACAAAATAAGCAATTTATTGATGATTCAAAAAAGTTTTATAGAGAATTGGGAAATAAGGTAAAAGTAATTGAAAGACTGCCAAAAAAGAGGAAGTAGCTACATTTTGGAGAAGTATCTATGAAGATCCTGTGAACATAACAAAGATGCTAAATGGATAGAAGTCAAAGAAAGAATAAGAAGTTTAAAGGTACAGGATATGAAATGGGAATGAAGTAACAGCCAGAGAGATTGAAACAAAGTTAAGAAAAGCCTCTAACTGGAAAACCCCAGGCCCAGATGCAGCATCTAACTTTTGGTTAAAAGTATTTACATCTTTGCACGAGGATTTAGCCATGAATAAGAACTATTTATATGCACACCCCGAACAGACACCACACTGGCTAACAACAGTCAAAAACGGTCTTACTTAAGAGTAAAACTGCAAGCTACTCTAAAAATTATAGACCAAGAACATGCCTTCCAGTGACATATAAACTATACACAAGAACTGATGCCGATAGAGTTTATAGTCATTTAAAAGAAAACTCAATTATGGCAGTAGAACAAAACGGCAATAAAAGAAAGTCATATGGAACAAAGGATCATTTGTTGTTAAATAAAGTTATAGTGGAGAACTGTAAAAAGGGGAAGAATCTAAGTATGGCATGGATTGACTACAAAAAAGCATTTGATAGTATTCCACATTCATGGATAAAAGAGTGCTTAAAATGTATAAGATACACCCTACACTGACTACATTACAGTAACCATGAAACAATGGCAGACCACTTTGCAATTAAGTCATGATAAAGGACAGATTACTATCCCAGAGATAAAAATTCAAAGGGGGATATTCCAGGGTGACTCTGTCACCATTGCTATTCTGCCTTGCCATTCGCCCATTAAGCTGTTTACTTAACAGCTTAGGCCATGGCTACAATTTGACTCCTAGAAAACAACAGTCTAATGGCTTCTCATCTTCTCTTTGTCGATGATTTAAAACTGTATAGCTCATCAGATGAGGTACTGAAAGCACAGCTGCAGGTTGTCAAAATGTTTTCAGATGAAATTAGAATGTCATTTGTCTTCATAAATGTGCAAAAGCAACCTTTAAAGCAGGAAAACTGCAGCATCAGGAAAACATCAGTTTGGGACAAGAATGTGATATAAAAAAAATTGACCAAGAGGTAGTGTTTAAATACTTGGGAATTGATGAAGGATCAGCAATAAAACATGAACAAATGTGAATAAAACTCAGTAGGGAATACTTTAGAAGACTTAAATTAATCATGAAAACAGCATTGACATCTAGGAACAAGATCCAAGCTATAAACCAATTTGCTCTTCCTGTCCTAACTTACAGTTTTGGAGTGACTGACTGGCCCCAAAAAGTGTTGGATAGATTAGATATTAAAACAAGAAGGATGCTTCATGCTCACCAAATGATTTATAAAAATCAGTGCATTTCAAGATTATATATTCCCCATTCCGAAGGAGGGATGGGCCTCCTTGAAATTGATTACATGTATAGATCTGCAATCGTGGGACTGCACACGTATCTACTGACCTCACAAGATCCAAATGTAGTGAAAGTTTTGAAACATGAGGAGAATAAATCTAAGATGACATCTCTGCTTAATTTAGCAGAAGCATATCGATGTCAAGCAGGAATGGAAATCAAACCAGAAGTAGATAAAAATGAAGCAGCAACTGAATCTGCCCAAAAACAAAAGAAAGAATATAAGGTGAAGGACCAGATGAGAAGGCAAGAAATGTGGAAAAAGCATATAGTTGCAAGTATAGAAAACTTCTGGAAGAACCTCATGTTGATCAGGAACAAACACAGGAATGGTTAAGGAGAGGTGAATTCAAACCAAGAAATGAAAGGTTAATATTGGTAGCCCAAGATAGTGGGCTACGTACATGCTGGTTTACAAAGTCCATTGAAGATGTGGGAGAAACAGACAAATGTAGGTTTTGTAAAACTGAATTGGAAACAATCACACACCTTGTTGCTGGTTGCAACACACTAATGGCAGAAGGACTGTATACCGAAAGGCATAATAATGTGGCAAGACTGTTGCACTGGGGATTGTGCAAACATTATGGTATCGAAGTGGCTGAAAAACACTGGAAACATGAGCCAGAAAGCATCATAGAAAATGATGAAGTTTATATCACATGGAATCACCCATTACCAACAGTTCAAAAGATAGATGCTAGAAAACTCGATATAGTGTTCCAAGGAAAGAAGACAAAAGTAGCATTGATCATTGAAATCTCCACGCCCAGTGACTACAGCGTCTTACGTACAGAGAGACACAAAGTCATAAAATATCAGCATCTGCAGGCAGAAATGAGAGCAATATGGAAAAAGATACTCAGACAGTCGCAATAGTAGTAGGAGCAATTGGTCTTATAAAAAAGAATAGAAAAGTATTTAGATATGTTACCAATCCATGTAACTCCATACAAATTGTAGAAGGAGTCATTACTGGGCACATTGCTGGTGCTGCGAACAGCACATTTGGCTGACATCAAAGATCAAAACAATACTAATTTCATGAACTTTAATTGTACTTTGACTTAGGAATGGGGTTCATTCCTGTCATGGTGTTAGAAACCCAAAAGATTTGGAGAAATTATAAAAGGGAGAGACCAGATAAACAATAATATAATATAAAAAAATCTTAGAGGTCTTGACCCACCCCCATCAGTTTGGCTTTGTTAAGGATAGATCTAATGAATCTGGCAATTTTTAGAGAGGGTAATGCAAGTAGTGAACAGTTGTCATGCTGTCCATGTAGCATGCCTGACCTTGCCAAAGTATTTGATACTATACCACATGCCATCATTATCAACAAGCTGAATTCACTCCAAGTCAATCCCTCTGCAGTTAGATAGATAGCCAATTGGATGAGAGACAGAATCCACACTGTGTAGGTGACAAGCATTGTCCCAGACAGCATGTAAGTAGCCAGTAGGACACCATAATGTTCTGTGCTAGGACCTCTGCTATTTGTCATATATTTCTCTGATCTGCAAATCAAAAATCAGGAACTCATGATAACCAAGTTTGCTAACAATTGTAAAAAAGAAGTTATGTACTCACCATGATGTTCCGTGTTTTTTGTCCTTGATCTCGCCTTCCTTCTTGCTGTTTGGGTTCGGAGCCGTCCTTTGGCTATGACTCAGCCGTATACTATAGTTCGAGAGCTTTTACTGGCTCGAGGCTAGCCCCTATCCCAGAATGCCTAGTGGTAGTTACCCAGATCTCGTTTGTGATAACCCAGTACTAGACCATACAAATAGAAAAGAGTATACTCTATTCTACATAACAGATGACACCTGCATATAAAGGTGTAGCACATCCACAAGAGTAAGAAGGGGAGAGTAGGACTAACCAAAAGGTATGGTAAAAAGGAAACCCAGAAAGTATAATCAATAAAAACAAGGGATTCCTCTTGATCCTCCAGGAAGGGGGGAGGAGGGTGGGATGCAAGAAGGAAGGCGAGATAAAGGACAACAAACATGGAACATTATATTGAGTACATAACTTCTTTATGTTACGTTGTCCATATCTCGCCTTCATTCTTGCTGTTTGGGACAGCGTCCCTAGCACCTAATTCTTGGGTGGCTCACTGGAAAAAACTCTTCAGGACCGTGGAACCAAAGAATGCTCTGTTCCGGAAGGCCACATCTACTTTGTAATAGTGATAAAGGTATAAGGATTAGCCCATGTAGCTGCTGCACAGATCGAATCCAAAGGCAGTTTGGCCTGAAAAGCAATAGAGGTAGCCAAGGCCCTTGTTGTGTGTCCTTTAATTTTCCCTGGAAGTTTTTGTTTACGTAAGTCATAGACGTGTTTTGTAGTGTCTGAAAGCCACTTAGATAGAGTCACCTTTGAGACTGCACAACCTTTCTTATTGTCCACAAAGGCTATGAACAATTGGTCAGATTTTCTAAAGTCCTTGGTCCTGTGTAAATAGAAATGTAACTGCCTATGAACATCCAGTTGGTGAAGCTTATACACTGCCTTGTTGCCATGACTGGGGAAGAAAACAGGAAGCTCTATGGATTGATTCAAATTGTAGTCAGAACATACCTTGGGTAAGAAAGAGGGGTTGGTTCTGAGAGAAACCCGATTTATGGAAAAACAAGTATGGGGAATGAATAGATAAGGTCTGTAATTCTGAAACCCTTCTAGCTGAGGTAATTGCAACCAAGAAAAGGGTCTTCCAAGTCAGAAATCTGAGTGGACAAGAAGCAGATGGTTCAAAGGAGGGAAGAATCAGAGCATCTAAAACTAAACTTAGATCCTGGGGGGTTCTCTTATTGGAGGTCTTAAGAGGGTAGTTCCTCTTAGGAATGCCTTCTATAGCCTATGGGGCATGATACTGGACCACATTTCTCCCATATGGAAATTAGAAATGGCAGCTAACTGAACCCGGATAGTAGCTGCAGCTGCTCCTCGCTCAAAGGTTTCATCAAGAGATTCAAGAATCTTTGAAATGGGAGCAGTAAAGGGATCAACCTGATTTTTGCCTGCCCAACAAGATAACCTCTTCCATTTACTAGCATAAAGTTTCCTAGTAGTCAGCTTATGGGAGGAAATCAAAATGTGTTGAACTGCCAGAGAAACATCGGGAAGCCTAGCTAAGACCGAAAGTGGAGAAACCAAGCTATGAGCTTGAGAGTTTGGGTGGAAGGATGGAGAGCCCCTGACTGATGCATCAAAAGATCTGGTGCTGGGTCCAGGATCCAAGGCTCCCCCTGCAGGTGAGGGCAAAGGAATGAGAACCATATCTAATGAGGTCAGTAAGGGTAATGAGGATTAGCTTGCAACCCAATGACTGTGCTTTCTGAAGAACCTTGGAGATCAGGGGAAATGGTGTAAAGGCATAAAGCAGTCCCGGGGCCAATCAGGAACAAGTGCGTCCCTGGGTGACTGTCCCAGTGGTAGGACTATGGCAAAGTAGCTGCTGCATTTGTTGTTGGGGGGGAGTGGCAAACAGATTGCAGCATGGCTGGCCCCATTTGCGAAAAATCAAGTCTGCAACTTCCCGCTTCAGAGACTACTCAAGAGGCATCAAGATAGCCCGGTTGAGCTTGTCTGCTATCACATTGGATATCCCCGTGATGTGTATTGCAACCAGAAAGCATTGGGAAGATATTGCCCATTGCCAAACTCGTAGAGCCTCTCGACACAGGGGGTAAAATCTGGTTCCACCCTGTTTGTTGATGTACCATACTACCGACAAATTGTCTGTCTGAATTGCTATAGTCCATGTAGGAAGAGAGCCCTGAAGTTCTTGCAACACCAGAAGCACTGCTCTCATCTCCAGGACATTGATGTGCAAGTGGTACTCGTGTTCCTACCAAGTCCCTTGAACAGTCTGTCCCAGATAATGCCTCTCCCACCCTATCTGGGAAGCATCCATGGTCACTGTGGCTACAGGTTGGGGGGGTTGAAACGGCCTGCTTATTGTCCCATAGGGGAGTGAAGCTACCACTCCAGATCCTTTTTGCAGGATTCCGTGATCGGAATCTGATGTGACATGGGTAAATCCTGGAATCACCATTGTGCAAATAGGAGCCTCTGTAGAATTCTCATGTGGAAACAAGCCATAGGGACCAGAGTGATTGCCGCTGCCATAGATCCCAGGACCTTGAGGACAAATCTTGCCTGAATTCTCTATTGTGTGAACAGCATTGCAACTTGCTGATGGATCATTAATACTCTTTCTTGAGGCAGCTTTGCTATCATGGCACTTGTGTCTAAATCTGCCCCTACAAAGGTAATATATTGACAAGGCAACAAGGCAGACTTTTCATAGTTTATGGTGATCCTTAGTTGAGAACAAGTGCAAATTCTGGATTCCCTTGCTTTGATTAGTTGATGCTCGGTGGTGGCAGTAAGGAGCCAGTCGTTTAGATATGGAAACACCCAGACTCCTAGACACCTCAGGTGAGCTGTAACTACTGCCATGCATTTGGTGAACACCCTAAGGGCTGTGGTGAGACCAAAGGGAAGAGCTCTGAATTGATAGTGACTGGCTCCCAGCCAGAAGCGTAGATATCTCCTTGACCGTCTGTCCATTTTTATGTGGTAGTACGCATCCTGGAGATCAATAGAGCAGATCCAAATGTCATGTCCCAGAAAGGGAAGAATGGACTGCAGTGTTACCATCTGGAACTTTGTTTTCTTGACTGATTTGTTCAGCCTGCTGAGATCCAATGTGGGTCTCCAGTCCCCTGTTTTATTTGGAACTAAAAAAACCTTGAGTAAGTTCCGGATCCGATTTGGTCTGTGAGGACTTCCTGGATTACTCTTTTTCTTAGCAACCTTTGAACCTCTAGGTTTGCTTGATCCTGAAGACTAGGTATAACATCTGGGATAGAGTGTTGTCTTTTTGACAGGGGAAGTAGAGAGAAGGGGATATTGTAACCTCCGGATATTATCGATAGTACTCATGTATCTTCTGTGACTGTCTGCCAGGCTTTTGGGTACAAGGATAATCTTCCCAACTGTCCCCAAAGTTGGACAGTCGGGCCTCCCTTCAGGAGTACTGAAAGGGTCTACCAGAGAAGGTATCTTTGTCGCCTGATTCTGCAGACCCCCCCCATGCAAGATTGGCATCTTCTGTTGTTATTTCTCCCTCTGCCCCAGGGGGGAAGATCTCCACGTGTGTCAGGCGAAGCTCCGTGAGATTTCTGGAACCACATTTTTCCGGTCTTCTGGCCTTTAGGATAAGGCCTGGATGGAACAAAAAAACATACTCCCATGGCATAGAGAGTTTTGCCATCCTGTTCACACCTGGTAAGAGTCCCTTTTACCTGAGGCCTGAACAAGGATGAGCCATCAAAGGGGGCACTGGTAAAGGAAGACTTGAAGGGCTCCGCAAAATGACAAAGGTGCAACCAGGAGTGCCTGCGTAAAGCTACCCCTGTGCCTGCCGCCCTGCTCACCCCATTGGCTGAGTAAGAAATTAGCCGCATGTAGGAGCTAACCACTAAAGTCAAGGTCGCAAGCTGAGAAGCCACCTTGTCCGAGGCTCCCGCAGCTGTAGGATCCTGTAAGGTATCTCCTAACTCTTTTGAGGAGATCCCTTTGAAGCCTTGTAAAGTGGGACAAATAGTTCAGTGACCTGAATGTAAAAGTCGCTGAAGAAAGCATACACTTCCCATATCTGT
Source organism: Protopterus annectens (assembly GCF_019279795.1). NCBI lineage: Eukaryota > Metazoa > Chordata > Ceratodontiformes > Protopteridae > Protopterus > Protopterus annectens. The sequence continues at coordinate 437,850,507 of NC_056745.1, forward strand.
CCATTGTACAAGACTATTCGGCAGATGGAAAGATGAAGAAGTTTCCGCTAATTCCTTCTTGGTGGCTGCTGCCACCACCATAGCATTAATGGGAACACCTTTGGATAAGAAGAGTCTGTCTTCAGGGGCTGTTATGAATTTATTGGGCCTCTGCAGAACTGGTTCCATTGTGTCTGGAGAACTCCATGCCTTTCAACTCACAAGGTGCAATAATAGTAGGTCGAAAGGAGGAGATACCCAAGAGGTGGAGGGTCAGGGACCAAATGCATCCAGGTACATTGACTCATCTTCAGAAAGGGCAAGGGACTTCCAGTCACCCCTCTGTCTAAGAATTTCTAAGATATCTGAAAAAGAGACCTCTTCAGAGGGGGACTGTGGGGACCCTTCTGAGTCATCCAAGTCTGTGTCTGATGTCAAGGACTTGGGGAGTACACATGCTTCCTCTTTCAAGTCCTCTTCCGAGGGACCTCCTCCGAGCGATACTCAGGGGAGGTTTTGGAAGAGATGGGATCGCCCAATGTGGCATCCTGGAGCATGGGTTCTCTATGCTTGGGGAGGAGGGGAGGTTCGGAGGCGGACACCGGCACCGAAGACAAAGGAGCCAATGGAGCCGAGGGTGGAGCTGTCTCAGCAGACAGCACGCTTCTCATCACCTCAAAGGCATCGCGGTCCTGATCTGAAAGAGTCTTCGGTTCCAAAGAAGCCAGAGACTTCCTCCGAACCAAGGGTGATGTCTCTGAAGCCAATGTAGGAGCCGAGCTGACCTGCGCCGAAACTCCAAGAGGGAGAGTAGGGTCAGGCAAGGGTCTGATGCCACTCTCCCCTTAGTGCCAACAAGGGAGTGTCAGTTCCCAGATCCCTCGATAGAAGGGGTTATCCAGGAGATTGGAGCAGTAGTCAGAACCGAAAGACCAGAGGAGGTTACCAGAACCGACAGTTCCACCACTACAACTTCCATACACTCCAGCTCCAAACTTAGAGGAGTCAGAGGAGGAATTGAGACAGGTGTTGGTTGGGCGGTTGGCACCATTTCCTTCTGGGATGGGCCCGAAAGTATTATAGCTAATGCTGGTGTCCTAAGAAGCTTCTTCACCACCATCCCCACATCATCATCCGAGAGGCTCCTGGATGACTAAGAGGAATGGATTGAAGACTGGTGACTGCTGCCACAGATTATAATAAAGGAGACTGTGGAGCAGACCACACCGGTTCCAAGGCAGGAGACCTGGATCACTTGTGAGACCTTACTGGCTCCAACACAACAGATGGAGCCGTAGGTGAGAGTGTCTTGTTGGAACCAACCGCTGGGTCCAACTTAGCTTGTAGCTTACTCTTCTCTTTGGATGGATCCAAACTCGGAGCTGAAGAGGATGAAGGCTTTGATTTCTCCATTTTTTTTTGCTGGCTGAGTCCCCTCCATAGCAGCATCAAAGGGCCCCTTCAGTAAACCTCTTAAGATTAATTTGTTCTTTCTTTCCTGCAGGACTCATGAACTAAATGCATGGCAAATAGAACATGAAGCCTGCAGGTGAACAGGTCCTAAACAGTACACGCAACTCATGTGCCCGTCCATAAGGGACATCTTTTGACAACACGAATTGCACTTTTTGAAACCTGAAGGTTTTGATTCCTTGGCAGAATATTTCGACTAATGTCGAACAGCACTGTCTAAGCTAGACAAAGAAAAACAACCATTACCAACAACAACACTAGCCAGTAACAGACAAAAAATCACCCTTTTTTAATCACAGACAGAAAATAAGAGAAAGGGGGGAGAGCCTCTAAGTTAAATGGCAAACTCCCCACCTAAGGAGAGTCTCTAACTTAAACGGCAACTCCTTAAATTTAAAAGAAGGCAAGAAAAAATGAAGAACTCTCTAAATTAAATGGGTTTAGAAGAGGAGAAAAGGCCAGAGAGAAGGACGGTTAGTCCACAGCAAACGCAAGTCACTCGGACGGGATAGGGAATGTGAAAAAACAAGGGACAACTACTATTATAAGTTAGGTAGGATAAATAAGAAATTTTACTTCAAAAATACAACAAATAGAAAAACACTTAGCCTGAGCCAGTATCCGCAATCTCGACGCTGCAAGCGGCAAAAGAGATCTACTTACTTTAAAAAATTAATATGAGCAAAGTATTGTCTTGCGGAAAGCTGGGAAGGCCTGACTCAACTTGCAAGGTGGGACAAGAGAAACAATCAGTAAGTGGTTTGGTTTGTGACAGCCCACATCTGAGGAAGTGCTAGAAATGAAAATGAAGTGTTGAATACGTTTATGTGTTTTGTTGTTTTGTGGCTTTTACTATTAAACGGAAGTCTGCCTACATTTCTCTCCATGGCTTTATTGTTTTGTTGAACAGTGGCATCCAGGTTCATTCTTTGGTTTAGTCATTAGAAAATCTTTCTATTAGGCAAAGCTGGTCATAAAGGGTATTTTCACTTATTCCAAAGAAAACACTAGAACCAGAGATCTAAACCTGCTACAGCAAATAAATTACTGAGGACAACAGATGTGTCAAAAATGACTACCCCTTCTCTGGAATAAAGTTCCTCTCCAGATCAAGCAAAGTGACTTATTATTTTGCTTGACTGACCTATCTCTCCTTCAAAAAGGAGGTACGGTCTAATGATAGGTACTGACAAGGGGTAAATGGCGACATGGCTCAGTTGCTTTGTACATTCTATGATTCAAAGATTCTGTGATTCATACTGGCATTATTTTTATCTTAGTACTATTAGCAATGTACCTCCATGTTTAAATGATAATGCATTTATTTAGCATAGGACATTTATAAAGTTCAAAGCAAGAAGGGCAATATAACCAAAAGTATCTTCCACAAAAATGACAGAGTGAAACACCAGGAAGCATACAACATTTAGAGGGTTAGCATGAAAGCAATTAATAATAAACATATCACTATCTATGGAAGTTACAAATAGTGCACAAAAAATAATTAACTCTGCCACAAACTGTGCACAAAAATAATTCTTTTGTTCAACCTTTTTCTTTTATGAACTTCATTTTTAATAACATTTTACGGGCCATAGCATAAGCCTACAGTTTCTAGAAGCAGTTAATACTTCTAAAATTAAAACACTGATATTAAAATAAATTAAATTAATTAAATTTCATGTTATTATTAGAGTTTCAAAAAATCTCATCTTAATAATTATAGTAACCTACCCAAAATGAAAGTAATGTCTGTCACCTGTGTTCTTCAGAATCTTATTTGATTTTATAATACACAGTCTGCTGTATAAGAAATGAGTTTCACTCACTTGAATCATTATTACTTTAAGTAACTAACAAGGCATCTAAGATGCACTTCTACACATATGTATTTTAATAAATACTATTAACCAGACTGTAGTAGCATTCAGATTGACCTCTACCCCAAGGTCACATTGGTTTAATTTTTAGTAATAACTCAAAAATGCAGTGCCTCTCATCCTATAGGAAGGAAAAAAATCACCCTTGAATACAACACAATAAAACAGTGAAGCGTTTTCATTATAAGGCTAAAACTATTCCTTTTAAACTAGTATAACATTTTAATGGTAATGAAAATAAAGTAAAATATGCAGTCCGGGTTAGACTATGAATGTGTTATTAGTGAGTATGCTCAATATAATTATAGTTTCTGACAAAAACAGTTTTTTTGTAGAAGGAAAAAGAGTACGTCTGCCTCCCAAAAAGATGTTTGCTCAGTATGTGTCTGCATGTAAGCATTCAATATTTTCCTTCTTCAGTGTATAAATGGTTGAAATACATAAGTCTGTACAACATATTTTCCTATACACTTTTTTAAAGAGTTAAAGATCTGCAACAAAAAATTGTAAGGGTTGTCTTTAAAGAGACAAGCCGGATTACCTCTCAGTTCTCCCTGATTTTGCACAATGTCCCCGATGTCCCTGATTTTGCAGAATGTCCCCGATGTCCTTGATTTTTCCTTGCACTTTTGCCCTGTACCTTCTATACTTTCTAAAAGCATTGATGTTCTGCTAAATCACTAAGAATTATAGTTGCTCGATAAAGTCAGGTATTAGAATTTCATTTTTCTCGTTCTTTACAAAACCTGTTATTCTATTAACTTTCTAAAAGCAATATTTCCAAATTATCCCTGATTTTGAACTTGTCCCAATATTATTGTTGCCTTCTTTCAGAATTCCTGAGCAAGAAAGATGAGAGCTATAAAGCCAGGAACTAGAAAACACTTACAAATAAATGTGATTGCATTTCAGTTTAACATAAAGCCTTTCCTATGTAGTGTGTCTTGCTGCATGCCTTTAGGAGGTACATTTTTATTACAAACATGTATTTTTCCATCTTTAAAGGTTTCAGGTGACAGTCTACCCATCAGTAATTTAACACTGCAGCTCAAGTTTATAGAACAGTTTAGACCTTGCCTGAATTGCGGCACCTGTGTTATACAGTGATAAAGCCCCAAGCAATTCGAGTTCAGTTACCAGCTGAGGCACTTGAAAGTGCATGCAGGGAGGAGTCCTCCATATCCCGGAGGGAGAACAATTGGAGTTCCTGGTTAGCTTGGATTACTCGGCCCCTTCTCGAGGGCAGAAGAGTATCAGAATGTGGGATGCAAGTACAGACAGAACCTTGATGTGACCTCTCATGGACTTGATGATAATTTTATTGATGCATGTGAATGACCATGCATGTAAGGACAAAATGGCTTAGGCAGTCTTTTCAGTGATGCAAGTGCTCATGTCACCAGCAAGGGAGTGGTTAGGTCATTTGTAATAAAAAAAAAAAATTCTCATAGCTGGAATACCAGCAAAGGTCCAAGCAGCCCAAATATCTGCTTGCCTGCCAGCCCAAGGTCAACTGACATCATACTATTCTGGAGATTCTCTCCCTCCCCCCACCAGGGAACAAAAGTGCATCCAGTAGGAGTAGGAAGAGACTTTATGACTGATGACAGAGGGGGTAAAACTACTCAAAAAAAAAGAAAACTTGCCTGAAGTATGCCTGAATGCAAACTTACCCTGCAGATCACTAAATTAATGATTTGCTTTAACATATTCTCATTTAATCACCTCTGAAGTCAGCCTGGTTATAGCACCATGTAATTGAACTTAACATCCCCATAACAGGACTTTGCATTCCCTTAACAGTCCTTATTCTCAGCGTTGGTCTGAAAATACATACAGTGAATTTAGAACTATTCAGTGAACATTTCCTGTGTGTTATCTTCATCTGCTATCAAAGCATGCTGCAGTAGCGTTGTCACCTCACAGTAAGACGCTGTCCAGTTCGATTCTCAGCTAGAGCGTCTTCGGCGTGATGACATGCGCAAATGGGCGTACGTTCGTTGAAGGTTGTGTGTCAGGGCTGGTAACTCGGCACATAAAAATCAACTACCAATCATTAGCGGACCGGAGTTCCACTGTGGCGACCCCTAACCGGGAAAAGCCGAAAGACACAACAACCTCCTTTAAGCAAGTGTAAATATGCTGCAGTGTAAATCAAACAGCATCCTGTCAGTTTTGGCAGGTCTGCAGAACAGAAAATCATTGGT
>NC_056745.1:437858545-437951045 GCF_019279795.1 Protopterus annectens
CCTGAGGATTTAATAAATTTTATATAGGTGTATACTTATGTGGACACCCTAATATTTTCATTAAAGAATAGAAAAGGAAGATAGGAAAATTTGAAAAGGAGAGACACACAAAAAGGGGAAAACAGAAAGGAAAACATCAAGAGGGTTGTGCTAGAGGAGGTGGAAGAGGAGGAGCATAATGTTTTTGTCTGAGGATAGAACCCTATTTATTTTTCTTTTTTTTTAATATATGAGAGGGTAGTGTGGGAGAGAAATAGAGAAGAATGGCTAAAGTACCTTCAAGAGTCCAAGCCCACAGAGCCTCAAACATTTCCACTTCCAGATGGTGAGGCAGTGGAGAATCCTGATTATGGGGTAGAGGTCTGTGGTGGTACAATGATCAGCATCAGCTGGGACAACATGTCTTCTGCATACTGCAGTGAAGTATCAACTGGCTAAATCCTACATACTTCTTCTAGTATGTCCTTAACCAAGCTCAGAAGCTCCTTTTCTATGAAGCTTTCCAGGTTGCCTAGTGCTATGGTGCCTGCAGGACCAGTGCCACCACCTGCGAGGCGGTCCGCAGTTGGGCAAAGGGTGAGCACTCCCTAACCTGGGAGGTATGTGTCTGGGTTGCTCCAGGTGATTTTGCAGCTGGAGAAATGGGAGAGAAATAAAATAATAAAGGACAAATGAGTACATTAATAAAATAACAAAAAGAGGGGTGGGGGAAAGACAAGAGAGAAAATATAGAAAGAAAAAATGTGAATAAGGCACTAATGAATGACTGTCCACACAAAATTAATAGTTGAGCGCTTTCATCCAGTTTAATGTAATGAACTTCTTCAGAACTAACAAACAATCTCAGGTGGACCATTTAAATACAGATACATTAATTGGTAATCCAATCAACTTTCATAAACTAGATTGATCAATTAGTACAAATTATTTAAAAAGATATTGTTAAAAAAATGTTATAACAGCTAAAATAAACTTCCAGAAAAAATAAATACTTTAATTCAATAAATAAATAAATAATAATAAATAAATAGATACTTTGTCTGTCATTCAAAAAGCACTTAACATTAGAGTACCATTTAATCCAGGAGTTTTGTTAGCATTTAAAAAGACTTGCCATCTTAACTCTTTGATTTCAAGAGCATTGTTATATTGTCACATAAGGCAATAAATCAATATAATACAATACAAAAAATACACATTTCTTAAAATTGACACATTCTAGAGCATGCTTAGTTAAAGCATTATTCAAATCCTTATTTTTAATAACTAAGCAATGCTCATAAATCATTTTGTATAGTGCTCTTATAGTTTTACCCATATAAAAATTATGGCAGGTGGTGCAAGAAGCTAAGTACACTATTCCACAGCTTTTACAGTTAAATCTACCTTTACTGGTCACCATTTTCTGAATATGAGGAAAAAATATATTTTTAGAGGAATCAATTAAACCTACATTGTCTAAAATCATAACAAGGGTATGAACCTACTGAGCCACTGAGAGCCTTATGTGCCCTATATTCCCCCACCTCTAATACAGACTTTACACTAGTGACTTTATTATAAATAAAGGTGGGGTGGTCACCTAGGACCCTAGCTAAATCACGGTTACCCAAATTTACTTTCCAATTGTTAGAAATAATTTGTTTAATGTTATGTGAATCTAAACAAATGGGAACAGGAAAGCCACAGTCCATTTTTTATCTGTGCTGTCATCGATTTTTGGAGTAAACCCACTGGTTAAAATTGGTGGAAATTTCTCCATCCTGACCAAAATAATTTGCTCCAAAATGCTTTTTAACCTCTCATATGGGTAACCTCTCTGAACAAACATGGTTAAAAGCCTGTTTGTTTCAGAAATGAAAACATCATGTCCTGAAATTAGTCTGCTGAGATGTATTATCTGTCCTCTGACTAGATTGAGTTTCATAAAAAGTGGATGTCCACTCTCAAAGTGGAGAAAATTATTGGTGTAGGTGTCCTTCCTATACACCATACTAGTAAATCTCTTTTCTTCAGTTTTCATGACAATGTTGAGATCCAGCAAGTGCACCTTTGTGCCAATGCCACTCAGGACAAAGTTCAACCCATGAGCATGTTTGTTGATATCGTCCAAAAATTATGTAATTCATCAGCAGACGTATTCCAGATAAAAAACAGGTCACCTATGTATCTGCTATACAAACAGACATGTTTAAACCCTTCCAGTTTGGTCAGAAAGGACAATTCGCACCAACTTAACACCAAATTGGCAAAGGCAGGTGCTACCTTTGCACCCATAGCTACCCCACAAGCTTGGTGGTATATTTTGCAGGACATGCAGACTCTGTGCACAGAAGGCACACCAGCTGAGAATCAAACCAGAGAACCTCTTGCTGTGAGTTGACAACACTACCGCTGCACCACTGCAGAGTAGTGAATAAAAACTCAAAACTAACAAACACACTATGGAAATGGTGGCAGGAATGGGACTCATGTCAAAGATTTAGCACTTTCATTCTGTTTTTATTTAGAACTTCTTCATGAAAGTGCTAAATCCTTGATGTGAGTCCTGTTCCTGCTGACATTTCCATAGTGTGTTTGTTAGTTTGTTAGTTTGTTACTTATGAGGCTCAAATCTATACTGTTACTGATAGACCTCATTCAAGGAGAAGAGGGGTGTTCAGACCCCATATAACATATCATGGACTGCATGACATTGAAATATTAGAGTGATAAAAGGTTGATAGGGAAAAACCACAGGAACTCTGTAACTTCTGTCACTCCCACCTCAGACTCATGGGAAATCGAGGAGAACCTATAACAGTGGAAACTAAGGTACGTGCAGCATTAAAGATATTAGCTACTGGTACATTCCAGAGATCTACCTGGGATAAGCTAGGGGTGTCACAGGCCTCAGCCTCCAGAATATTACACCAGTGTCTTAATGATATGCTAGAACAAGCAAGGGAGTACATCTATTTTCCATGAACACCAGAGGAGAGAGCCAGAGCAATGCAGGAATTTATGGTGTAGCACACTTCCTTAAAGTTTTGGGGACAACAGACTGCACTCACAGAAAAATAAAAGCACCACCTGATCAACAGGGAAGGATATGCATCAGCAGGAAGAGGTTCCATTCAGTCAACTGCCAGGTTGTCTGTAATGCCCAAGGGGCCATCTTCAATGTATGCAAGCAACCCAGGCAGTTACCTTGACTCACACATATGGTACACCTCTCAGTTTTACACAAGGTGTGCTGGGTAGATGTTCCACAAGGCCATATACTGGTTGATACAAGTTATGCACTGGAACCATGGTTCATGGCACCCATCAGAAATGCACACCCACCCACAGAAACATCATAGAGCTTGTTTTTGGCATGTGAAGTCATGGTTCTACAATCTAGACACAACAGGGGGTACCCTGCAGTAGGATTCTGGCACCTACACAGAAATTCTCATACTCTGTGCCAAGTTGCACAATATCATCTTGAGGAAACAGCTGCAACAGAGACAGCAACGGCTAAGACCACACATTCCTGGAACACAGTTAGGGCCAGCACCTCCAGAAAATACAAATGAGGATTCTGAGGGAGAATCTCCAGCTGCAGAGGAAGCAGGCAGACATAGGTATGCACAATATCCCCTTGCCCTGGCTAACAGACAAAGGAGAGCACACACGCACTCATCACCTAAGAGTCAAAGGTTAGCACAGCCACTCACCTGCTAAGAGACAAACGATAGCAAACACACTCACCTGCAAAGAAATACACATAATAACCTAAGACTAACAAATATTAAAACTGATGCCATCAAGTGCCCACAAAGTTTACTACCCCATGTAATGGCTATGTATGGATCCAACCAAGATAACCCCAAAGCACATGACTCATAACTGCAGTTATGTCAAGGTAACTGTGGAACCTGTAGTGTATGACAAATGTGTAGGAAGATAAATGTCAATTATATACCTGCATAAAGCTAGTTATAAATGTACTCAATCAGAACCCATGTGAGATGTCCAACAATGGCATTATTGGCTTATAGTAATGATACCTGCAATATACAGCTATGCATTGTACTTCATAACCATCATCAAGCCAGTCACTTACCTGCTGTATACAAAACATTCAACAGGACAATTATATCAACAGTTTTACAAGTACAGCAATAAGCAGGAATGAAATATTAGTGGTTTCAATGCATGACTTACAATACTAACTGAAAAGGTAGGTATAGAAATGTCCAAAATCCTTTTATGTAATAAATATGCATAAAATCAACAGAGAAAGACTTTCTTAGCTATCCACTCTATGCAACCCCAAGTCAAACACAAATAAACAAAGGGCATGGCACAGTCATCATCATTTGCACAGGTTGGGGAGAGGGGCAGTAGGCTAAGGCTGACACCAAAGTGGTGAGTGTGTATGAGTAGGGAACTCAGATTATTCAGTAAAATAGGAAATATGTCAGGCACACTAACAGGAGATGTATCCTAATCAATATTAAGGTTTGCCTAGGTTGCATGTGTGTGAGTAAGTATAGTCAGTTTTTGTGTAATGTATGTGTGGTCTGCATGAACACCATCAAGCTCTGTGTTGTTACTACTGCCTACTGTGTGGGTCAGGAGTGAGCCATACATGGTAGAGTTGTCAGTTCAGTGCCATCAATCCCAACCATGCAAACTTCCTCTGCCAGAAGTTGCACTGCCACTCCCATGTCTCAGGTTCGAAGTGGGGGTGCTACCTGAATCGGAGTGATGTCTGTTGGATGAGCTGTCTTCATGACTACATCCAGGACCATGACCCCATAACCTACCATGTCTGGTTGTGGACACCTCAATCACTGATGGAGCAGTGGAAGTAGTGCAACTACAGGAATGGGATCAGGCATGGCCATGTTGACTAACACCAGCAGATGTTGCAGCTCTATGGACACTTGGGTGCTGATATTCCCCCAGCAGATGTTCCATCACAGGCACTGCTCAATCCTGTGTGCCACTCATCCTATCCAGTGAGTCACCCACATGGCTGAGGCAGTCATGCACATCAGAATGCACCATATTTAGGACTCACACCATTTCTTCCGAGGCCCTGGTGGGACATACCTGTGCCTCCATGACAGCCTTATACATACATCTGGTGGCACGAAATGACACACCAAATCAGGTTGAGGGTGGACTGTTAAGTCTCCTCCAAGCACCTCTAGCAACCCTACTGTGTGGTTCCTCACAATGGCTATGGGCAGACTCAACAAGCTCTTTAACAGGAGTAACTATACTACCCTGATTAACTGTGTTACACTTGACCGGTTCTATATCTGAGGTCTCAGTGGAATGGATATGCATAGGCATACTGATTATGTCCAAAATAAAGCCAGTGGATTTGTGAGCCATAACCGTAGTGTCAGACTGAACCACTGCACACCCCCTGACTGTGCCTCTATATCACCACCATCATTATCAGAGGCTACCGATATTCTGACATCAGGTGGCATGAGTTCTACACTGCCACTATCAAGATCACCTAAGCAGCAAACACGAGAAGGAGAGAAAAAGTGACTGGAAATTATTTAAATTGTGTTCCCCTCCTTCTACTTCTATAGCCACACTATTACCTTTATATAGTGTAGATTCATCCCTCTGAGCACTGTGAAGATTCAAATGAGATGTTAAATCATTAACATTCGTAAATATCAAAAACATCTTTTGGCGTATGGGAGGGAAGCATTGGATATGTAGCTACACAACTGCATGCACATCCCCAAGGACTACATGGAGGATTAATGTCAATTGTTAGCTGTTAATGAATGTATTGGTTATTATCACTGCTGTACCCTCTTTATCTCTACATCAATAACTTAATAGTACAGAACAAGACACATTCTGAATGAGGAATCAGTTAATACAAACACAACATACAGGTGTTGATAAATGTGCCAGATCACAAACTCTTATGTGTCTCTCCACTTCTGTGCCCCTCGTCACCTCATCTATCTCATCATTAAAGAAACATCAGGCATGTTTTGCAGAGTGGCATTTTGCATCTTTGGATGTTGTGTCTCTTTACACGTGTATAGACCAACAAGATGGAATAGTGAATATTTGTCATCATTCTCAAATTTGAATGTGAACACTATAAACACCATGTGTTCATTATTATCTCTGGTACTGGAGAATAAATTCTCCCGGTTTGATGGAAACCTTATAAACAGAAAAGTGGTGTGGTGATGGGTGCCACAGTTGCACCACCCTTTCCAAATTTGGTAATGGCATTTTGGGAGCAAGAGAAATTAAAACAACAGCTATTTAATAAAGCATTTTTTATTGAAGATATAGCGATGATTTGATTTTCATATGGAATGGAAAAGAGGATGAATTTAATTTGCTTCTCAATGACTTGAACATAAGTACAAGTTTTTTGAAATTCACTAAAGGTAGTTTCAGCAAGTCATTCAATTATCTTGATGTGACCCTGACTTTTGTACAAGAGAAGGGATGCATTCAAAGCCTGATTTGCTGTAAAGGTAGTTTTGTCAACCAACATTTACATAAACACACTTTGCACTGTCAGCACATAAAAAAGTGTTGTGAATGGTCAGTATATCAGACTTAGTAGACTGACTAGTGGAGATGAATGTTTCAGCAGTGAACTTGCTACTCTAAAGGTTACTTTCTTGAAGGAGGATACACCAGTGATTGATTAACTAAAACTGAGAAAGAAGTGTTATTACTCAGAATGGACAGGGCAAGACCTATCCTAGATAAAGTCAAGCTTCAACTGTCATCAGATCCTTCAGTCATGCCTATAGTCCAGAATAACAACAAGACCGGTTTCAGGAATGCCTTTCCCCTTCCTATATCTATGGATATGAACATCATAAAAACATCTTGACAGTTAATTGGAAATGTATTCTGGGCAACAACATGGCTCAGATACTAGGCTCAAAGCTATTGTTTACTTACAAAAAGAGATACAATATAAAAGCCATTTTAGAAAAGTCTAAAGTCACAGACAGACAATACGATTGTAGGGGAAGGATGGGCATATTCAGGTTTAGATGATGTAAACAGTACCGCTATATAGCAAACAGTTCAAGTATTACATTGAATGATCGTAATATGTTTTTTACTGCTAAGAAAAGGTTTGACTGCACTTCCACTGGGGTAGTTTATTTGGCCTTATGTGCCTCATGTTCAAGTTTTTACATAGGTAAAACACTGAGATGTCTAAAACGTATGATCTATGAACATAATTTAGCCATCATAAAACATGATGCAAATAAAGCATGGGCTAAAAATGCTTTGATTTGTGAAAGTTGTAGGAAATATGCATTTTTTGTTATTGACTCTGTAGTCATCCAGGCTTTAGAAGGTGATTATAATGTTCACCTGAAATGCTGTGAATCTAGATGGCAAATAGCATGTGTGGGAGATCGACCACCAGGATTAAATGGTACGATCTATATAAAATGTTTTATTTTGGGAGCAAATCATTAGTTTGGAATAAATGTGCTCAATCTTGTCTGACTTTAAAAGCTAAGCAGGATCAAGCCTCGATAGCATTTGGATGGGAGACTGGAAACATTACTTTTTGACAATGGATTTTAATACTGTTTTTTTTCTGATTGGTGGAAAAAGGCAATGATGATTTATGATTTTTTTCCCTATTTTTTGATTGGTAAAAAAGCCCTTAAGATCTATGATTGACTTGTTTTTAGTGTATAACGATTGGTCCTGAATACCAGGAAATGTTTCTTTTTTGAGATTTTTGAAACTAATTTCAATATTGTATTTTATTGGGTGCATGTGCTTTGAATGGTAGTTATTTGGTTGTGTGTGTGTTTCTGGTGCAAGTCATGGACAGTATTTAAATGGTATGGAAACATTTTGTAAAAAGATTCTGAGGAAGTTCTATGGTCAGTATCTTAAAAAACGAAAGCACTTAATCTTAGAAGGATTCTCATGGTTTGTCCTTTGGGCCTTATTATTTTGTTTCATTTTTTTTTACATATCATCCTCGTCACATTTAACAAATTGTACACCCAATTAACTTGTGATTTCCCTTGAAGCATGTTTGATATATAGTAAGTATATAAGATTATTTAATTAGGCATTACTGACACAATTTGGGTAATCAGCATATTTAGGATGGTCATTTCTATATAGACTTACAGTTATGATCTAAATTAATTATGAAAATCACATTCTGACACCCCTTCTAAAATGATCTGCATACTGGACCCAAACCCTGCTTTAACTCTTTTCTTCATTTAGCTCACTGAACTTGCACCTTGTATCACAGAGAAAGTTTGGTGGCAGGTGGATTTTCTTCACTTAGTCCTATCCAGAGTGCCGGCAGCTACGCAATGCTGCTAATTCTGTTTGCACTACAGAGGGCTAACCCAGTTAAAGTTTTACCATTTTCATTCAGCAGTGAACCCTGCTTACTGCACAATCTTGCACAAACAGGGAAGGCAAGCACAACAATTCATGCATGAATTAACCTTTGGGAAGGCAAGCACAACAATTCATGCATGAATTAACCTTTGGGAAGGCAAGCACAACAATTCATGTATGAATTAAGCTTTGGCCCTAGCATGTGAAAGGTATACTATAACATGCAAAGTGTATATATGCAACATGTTAAGATAGAACAGATCTGCCAACATCCGTACAAGTTAAGTTCTCAAATTCTGAACAAAAATAAGTATTATTACTGGATTATATTACTTCATTACTTGGAAATTGCGTAATGTACTCAAGTGAAATGCAGTGAACTGGACAGTTAGGTCTGCACTGCAGCACTGACACGATATACAACCATGTAGAGCCTTGGCATGCATACTTCATTATTACTTATCCCTAGCACATTGGAACATTAAGAATTGTTTAGTATTGGCAGTGTACATTGCCCATGCATGAGCACGTACCATTGTGGATAGCAGTAGCATTCATTAAGGTTTACATATCATTATCATAATCTGATGATCCATGACTGCTTCAGTGTTCATCCTATGTTTCACAAGTGTGTGTGTGTGTGTGTGTGTGTGTGTGTGTGTGTGTGTGTGTGTGTGTGTGTGTGTGTGCGTGTGCATGTGCGTGTGTGTGTGTGTGTGTGTGTGTGTGTGTGTGTGTGTGTGTGTGTGTGTGTGTGTGTGTGTCTCATGTACGCAACAAAGGTACAGCTCAGTCTCAGTTATGCAATATACATTAATTACAGAATAGCTGTCCTAAGTCAGAGTATGCATTATTTTTGATCATAAAATTGCACTTACTCCTTTATATTAACAAATATGGCTTTGTACAAAACCTTCAACATCTCAATATCTTCTCTAACACAGAATGAGAAACTAATCCTATCTACACTGCACTCTCACACTGTAGGAGTCAGACTTGTGTGTTGGCACTTGTGTTAAGTACTGTGTCTGCTAGATTGTGTAACTAGATAGGTGGAGGGTTCTAATCTCACAGCAGTGGACTTGTGTGTGGTCTATAAAGAGGCATGTAATCCTGACTTTACTTTATGTATTGCTAGCCTCAATGAAATAGTAGCTCAGAGAAACTTTTACACTGCATGGGGGGTCCACATCAATGTCAGACCCTTCTCCCAACATCATCGTTCCCACAAAAAAATGCTGATGTCATCCTCAATAAAGTGCACTCTCACACTGTAAAAGTCAAACTTCTGTGATGGCCCTTGTGTTAAGTACTGTGCTCTCTACATTGTGTAACTACATAACTAGCTAGGGGGCTCTAATCTCACAACAGTCAACTTGTATGTTTGATAATGGGTCAGTTGCATCACTGGAGGATTAATTCAACAACTGTGCTTATTTGACTTTCACTCATGAGAAATATTACATGGTCAACTCAATCCCCCATCCCCTGTCTGCAACACACCGTTGAGGTAATCATTTCAGTAATGAACTCTCACACCACTAAAGTCAGACCTCTCCTGCGGATCGTGCTTATAATACATCTGAATGTAGATTGTGTCAGTAGATAAGTACGGAGTTTGACTGTTGCAGTGAAACTCTCCTGACTATATATGTGTGTGTGTGTGTGTGTGTGTGTGTGTGTGTGTGTGTGTGTGTGTGTGTGTGTGTGTGTGTGTGTGTAAATGGATGCAGGAGTTTCCTGCACATCTTAGTATTGACAGCATTTAGAATCCCACATAGCTGTAGAAGTCATTTTTGCACATGCATTTTCTTTGCATGGCACAGCTGATGTCATCCCTTCAAAACTAGTGTGGCTCACATGCAGTCAGATTTCTCCTGTGGTATGTGCGTCTAATGCACTTGCATGTAGATAGGTAGGGAGTCCAAATACAAGAATAACTATCTTCTGTGAGTGTGTGTTTCTTCCTCTTACTGTGCAGAAGATGCTGCAAACACATATTTGAAGAATATCTACACAGTGTGTTTGTGCTGTGCAACCAGTATTTAGCAGAAACATCAAGGTAATGCACAGATGTGATGTCATCCATTGCAATGTGCAGTGTCACAGATGTAAAATAAATCCTTGGTCGAGCTTGTGTTTCAGCAAACCTTCATCAGCTTGTGATGTTAGGTACACTGCTTATAGTCAGTGAACCTGTTATTAACAGTCTTATCACCCCCATGTGTTATATTCATGTGTAGATGTTATTTCCTCTTGTAAGAATTTAATCTAAATTTCCTTTTGAAAGGCTGTATTGAAGACTGATGCTGTCCTTTGAATGGATTGTCATTCCATAACATTTATAGTGAGATGCCAACTCATGACTGAGAACATGAGATGATGTAATGTATGTTGTTTCCTAAGAAAAGCATGAGTTCCAATGTGGGATTATATCCACATTGTACATAATTGCTGTTCTACCATCACAGTGACAACAGCAGGGGGCCAGAAGTGTGTTTGGGTGTACCTAGCATCAAGCAATGTTGTCTGACATACAGCAAGAATCTTTCTAAGTAATTAGAGGAACACAAATTCTTTGATTCATATACACAATCGCCTTCCCTATTCTACCAAGTTGCTGCGTGTGTACCAATGTGTCGCATCAACTGCATTGGGAATTAAATCACCTCCCCCTGTGTACTGCAAGCTGACCACCCTGCCAAGCTCAATCTGAACACAGCCAATTCTGTACCTACAGGTTAATAGCAGGATTGGTAACAGACCAGGTGTTATCTGCAGTTGGGACCCATCCCAGTAGCAGTCCCCTACATGCTTAAATATGAAACATTGCCCTGAACTTTACTGAACTACTAGACAATAGTGCAGCAGCAAGTGTCTACTTCTCCCTCTCCATTGAATGGTTACAAAGTCTTTTTTACATCAGGATAACTCTTTGAAACAATTGGCTTGTTTATCCAAATACTCTAACAAACTATTGCTATTCAGGTTAGTATTCCCCCTCTCCAAGCTTACTGATTGTTTTTTTAAGGAACCCATCTAAACTGTTGTTCTCAGTGTACATCATTATTGCAACTACCTAGTGCCTTATACCCTACCCCCTCCCGTTTGACCTGTCCGAGATTTGAAATTTCCCTGTTGTTTCGACGCCAACTGCAAATCGCCTTCCCTGTTCTACCAAGTCGCTGTATGTGTACCAATGCATGTAAGTTACCTAGCATCAGTACCTACCTTGCTTTTTTGTGTTTGTTTAACCGTTGTACATTGGTAGCTAGCACCACTGTTATTCACCATGCTACCATATTTGTTGTCTCGATTTAATCACTGAAACACATTTTTTTGCTGCTTATTTGCTGACTGGGGTTGACTGATGCAACTTTATCTGCTGCCCCATTTTGTTATCTGCTACAGTGCAGACAAGTAATGTACTGAATCCAATGGCCACACATGCCCCGTTGGTTGATACTGCCTATTATCAGTGCTGTGCTACAGTTAAATGGAAGTATCTGCCTTTGTCTAACCTAGTTTATATGCTGTTTGTTCCATGCAGAGTGGAACTCCTTGATCAGTCTGCCATTCTTGTTAGCCTTGAAAACTGCACCATCCAACATATTCAGCAGTTAAATCCCTGTACCATAATGATAGTGTGCTAATTAAGCCTGCACCAAACTATTTTACTCTACTAACCTTGCTGTTGCCATAGGTTTCTACTATAAGTTTATTTTTGTTTTCCATCTGTTCTTTCACTTTACTTACCTTGCTATTGCCATAGGTTTCTGTTATAGGTTTGTTTCTTGTTTTCTATCCATCCCTAGTTCCCTATATCCCTCGTTCCTGACAGAACGACATCCCATACAGCCTCAACATCTTAAATAAAGCTTACTATTTAAACCTTTCACTAAGGATACCCTTACCTGAGACATATTATTTAAACCTGTTATCCTTTCTAAAAGTACAATATGCACGGTCTGTTAGTGACCTTCTTCCTGCTCTAAGCAGAGCACATTGTTCAGCCATATTCAGCCAACTACTAGCCAATACCAGGGCCAGCCCCAGCAAACAGCACCACTTGGTGGCTATAACTTCTTTCTGGGATCAGGTAACCCAATACTAACAACCACAAAAGAAGTTACGTCTCCTCCTTTGCGGCAGCATAAAGACCTAATCCTCCCACTATTTTCCACTGCTACATATAGATTACTTCTGTCGCATGCATTGATATATAGTTTCCCTGCCTCATTTCACTGAATCATACAAATAGCTACTTTTACCAGGCTATTATTATTTTACTTAACCTGTGTATTCTTCTTATTCCACAGTGCATCCACTGGGTCGGAAATTAAATCACCCACCCCTATGTACTGCAAGCTGACCACCCAGGAAAACCTGAACACAGCCAATTCTATACCTACAGGTTAATATTTTTTACCCTGTAATAATCTGTAAGCAGGATTGGTAATAGACCAGGTCTTATCTGCAGTTGCCCACCATCCCAGTAGCAGTCCCCTACATGCTTAAATATGAAACATTGCCTTGAACTTTACTGAACTACTAGAAAATAGAGCTGTAACAAGCATCTAGTTCTCTCTCTCTATTGAATGGTTACAAAGTCTTTTTTTACTCCAGGATAACTCTTTGAAATAATTGGCTTGTTTATCCAACTACTCTAACAAACTATTGCTAGTCAGGTTAGCATTCCCCCTCTCCAAGCTTACTGATTGTTTTTTTTAGGAACCCACCATAGCTGTTGTTCTTGGTGCAGCCCTGCTCTGTTTGCCCTCGTTACCACTCAGGCTCACTCTACTCCTCTACCCTGCCCCATTCCCCACACGCCCCCACTACCCCTACATTTATACCTAACCTCTCCGCCTTCCTATCCTCCACCAATCACTCTCTAACAAACATCTTATCATCAACCAATCCCCTTGTACAACCCAATCACTCCTCCCACTAACATGACACTCTCACACCATCACAAACTAATTACCATGCACACAATCTTTCCATCCTCTCTCTCCTAGCATTAACACACTACCTTACCTCCTACCAAACCATACTTAATGGTACTTTAACTATCCTTTCAAAACATATTTCCCCTCACACACCTCCTCCTCATCACTACAGCCCACAAACATCCCCAAATAGTCACCACCATATTGTTGTCCCAACTCCTTCAGAAAGACTCCTCTCAACCTCTACCAAATCACTTACTGCAAGTAGATACATACCCATTAGCCATCAACTGATCCTCACAGGAGACATACACCCCAAAACAGAGCCAAACACTTGCACAAATACCCCATCTATTCCATGTCTCTCACCCAACCAATCTCCCATCTCTAGACCAAAAAATAGCCTTCTACTACTTAGCTTAAATATCAGAAGTAAAAACAACAAAGTTTACCTACTCCATGCTTTGATATCCACTGATTCCCCTGACTTACTATCCTGAAACATGGTTAAAATCCACAGCACCAGACATCATGTTCCTCTCACCTGGGTACAACATATTATGAAATGATAGACTATCCAAAAAAGGGGGTGGGGTAGCATTACTATACAAAAATAACCTAAAAATGTCTACTATTAATCCTCCAATCCCTTCCCACAATGCTTCTGAACTTCTCCTAACCAAACTCAAACTTAGCGACAAAAAAAACAATCAATATTATCACTGGCTATATACCACCAGGCAACAATATTCCTGCTCTAGAAGCCCTCCTACACTGGGTAATCAAAATCTACCCCAACAAACCATCATCCTAGGTGACTTTAATATTGACTGGAACACTTACTCAACTATTAACCCTACCAACCATATTAATCTCACCAACTTCTCCCAAGTCATACAGTCTAGCACTAAGCTAAGAAATGCTAAAATCAAAGACAGTATCCTTGACTGGCTCTTGATAAATAAGACCAATACTCCATACCAACCAGGAATCCTTCCAGACAGCCTTACTGACCACCAACCCACCTTCTTACTAAAATACGAAATCCATACCAACTATGCCCCACTAATTCATACTACCTGGAACAAAAAGAACTTCAACCCAAATAAATTCAAACTTGAACTAAAATACCATAATTGGAACATACTAAAAGAAATACTCCAAGAAGAAGCTGTAATCCAATTCAACAACACTTTCTTACATATCTTAAATGCCCATGCCCCACCTTGTACCACAAAAGTCAAAATGACTACTGCCCCCTGTATCACCGAAGAGACTAAAAATATGATTTCTCAAAGGAATAGACCTTGGCATCACTGGACAGCCACTAAAAATACACCAACCATAGAACAACTCCAAAAACTTAGAAACAAAACAAAAAAAATATTCTCCATGATAAAAAAAGATTACTTCTTACATCTGCAAAACAGGCACCAAAACAACCCCAAAAAATTCTGAGCAGGAATAAATAAACTACTTCACCCTGGCAAACCTTCCACCACATCTCTAACCTCCACAGGTGAAATCACAGACATACCTGACTCATTCAACAAATACTTCATAGAAACCATTTCTAAACTAATTCAACAAGAACTCTCTACTACTACTACCAATATCCCCGAACTAGCAGTCACATAACTACCTTCCAATTCCAACCCATCCCTACCAATTATATCAAAGAACTACTAACCAAACTTAAATTAAGCCTACTACCCTGGTAGCAGATGGCATCCCAGCTTAATACCTCCAGTTGGCTGCTAATGAACTTGTCTACCCAATCTCTATTCAACTTAACAGATCTATATCAGAAAACACCATCCCACCAATCTGGAAAATATCCTACATCATCCCTTTACATAAAGGTGGAACATCCATTGACCTCACCAATTATCGCCCTATTGCCATTATGTCCCTACTAGCAAAAATTCTTGAAAAATGTATATATTACCAACGTATGCCATACCCACTTAATAACCAGCTTCTCTCTCCCACCCATCATGGATTCCACCCTGCCCACAGTACAACCACAGCCTTTCTTTCTTTACAAACCAGATCAACCAAAATAGATACATAGGTAAACTAACATCTGTCATGTTCTTGGACCTGTAAAAAGCCTTAGATATGGTCAACCATCCTAAACTACTCCACTCCCTTACTAATTTTGGCCTTAGTGATCAAGTACTAGCTTGGTTCCATGACTGTCTACATGGTAGACAACAAGCAGTTTGATGGGACAAAAACCTATCCTCACTGCTGCATATTACCACAGGAGTCCCACAAGGGTCCATTCTAGGACCTCATCTATTCTCCATCTTCATTAAAGATCTTCACAGCAACTGCCAAGATGCAACAGTTATACAATATGCTGATGACTCAACATTAGTCTGCTCAGCCAACGATCTACACACACTCCTCTCCATCACCCAAAAAGCCTTAAAAAACAACAAAACTTGGTTTCTCAACAAAACCTCTTACTTAATCCCAAAAAGACCAAACTGTTGCTATTTAAACCAAACAAATCCACCTCAATGCCCAACCCATTCAATATTGTGTCCAGAGATGGGACTATCATCTCTCCAGACACGTATACTAAACTGCTAGGAGTGACCATTGGCAACAACCTCAAGTTAAATCTTCATATAAATCAAACTATTAAAAACATTCACAAAAAAATGAGCTGTCTTTATAAAAACAAACCATTTCTAACCCAACTTGCTAGAATCTCCATAGCTAAAACCCTCCTTCTCTCCACACTATTCTATGCTGCTCCCATCTTCAACAACCTACCCAAAACTGAAATGGCTGAGCTTAACATCTGCTACAAATTGCCAAATTTGCTACTGGTGCTCCCTACCGTGCCCACCATTGTCATTCACTACATCAACTTAATTGCCTTGAATTCCCAATTCTCCTCTCATTCCATCAGCTTTCTTTCACCTAGAAACTCCTACTACTTCCTGAAAAAAACCAGCACTATCTAATCTACTTAAACTACAAACTAATACCAGACAACTTTGCTCTAGTGATAAGCACTATCTAATCTACTTAAACTACAAACTAATACCAGACAACTTTGCTCTAGTGATAATCACTATCTAATCTACTTAAACTACAAACTAATACCAGACAACTGCACTCTAGTGATAAGCACTATCTAATCTACTTTAACTACAAATTAATACCAGACAACTTCACTCTAGTGATAAAAGACTAATCAAGGTGACCAAAAGCAATAACACAGCAGGTGACTCCCTCTTCCCAAACTACATCGGTAAAATTTGGAACTCATTACCTTCTGCCATTACCTCAGCCAACTCAATGGTTACATCCAAACAACTACTAAAAGAACACCTAAACTCACATGGATATACCCTTGCCTCCCACCAGGTTGACCCCATATCATACACACCCTCTGACCCACTCTCTAACTCCCACTCACTTCTAACCCATGAATAAGAATAGTGACTCCTCTCCCCAACAGTCCAGTATTATACACATTCCAACCACTCCTCACATCACTAACCCTAACTCCTTCTCCCAACCCCCTCTTACATACATTGTCTCAAGCAATGTTATTACTTATAGGTTCATAGGTTCATACTAGGCTATCTGCCCTAGGGCATTTATAAGCCTAGCCAGAATGTGTTTGGCTATTGCCACCCATTTTAAATTAATTTTGCTATGCCCTTTTTTGAGGTTAGTATACTGTGCCTCTGTCTAACAGTGACACAGAAGTGATACCCGGGGTAAACCTACAATCACCCATCCACTCATCAAGATTCCTCTTGAAGAGAGTCAATGAGGGACTCTGCCTAACCTGGACTGGGATTTTATTCCAGAGTGAAGGGAGCCTCTGGGTTATGAATCTGTCCCTCCAGCATGTCCTATTTATTTCAATGCTGAGATTCAAGTCTCTCGAGTGTGTAGCTCGATAGGATTTGGATTTTCTGAGGTGCAGCATGTCCATTAACTCCGGGTTGGACATGGCTTTATACGTCAGGCACAGATCGCCTCTGAACAGGCGGTATGCCACTGAGTAGAGCTGGAGTTTCTTTAACCGGGCAGCATATGGCATCTGTTTGAGCCCTTTGATCCTCTTGGTGAGGTACTTTTGGGGTCTTTCCAGTTGCTGCAGGTGTCTGGTAAGGTACATCCCAAAAGGGGCATTGTACTCAATTATGGGCCTGATGAGGGATGAGTAAAGAGGCATGATGCCCTCCCCTGATCTAGATGTGAATCCCTTCATGATTAGGTGGGCTATATAAAATGTTTTTCTAACCACTTTCGCCACGTGGTTGTCAAATGAGAGATTGCTATCAACTTGGGTCCCCAGGTCTCGAATTACTTCTTCTGTACTTAATTGATTACCACCTATGTGGTAATTTGTGGGCACTTTGTTTTTGCCAAAGGGGATGACTATACACTTTTTGGCGATTAGCTTCAGGCCATGGCTCTGGCACCAGTTGTCTGTTTCTATGAGGCCCTTTTGGAGGATGCTTGTGTCGGCTGGAGAGTCGATTATGGTGCCCAGTTTGAGGTCATCTGAAAACTTGGTCAGCCACAGTCCTTCCATGTTGGCCTGTACCTCCGAGAAATATATACTGAACAAGAGAGGTCCCAGGACTGAGCCTTGTGGGACGCCACTTGTAACTGGTTTGGAGTCTGACATGGCGCCAGCAATTCTAACCATGTGGGTTCTGTCCTTGAGCCAGTTTGCAACCCATCTAGTGACATAGGGGTTTATATTTAAGCTGGTGAGCTTATCTATAATGCCTGAGTGGGGTATTGTATTGAAGGCTTTTGAGAGGTCCAGGTAGGCTGTGTGGACCACCTTCCCCTCATCAATGGTCTTGGTGACTGTTTCAAAGAAATCAACCAGGTTTAAGAGGCAGGATCTGCCCTTAACAAAGCCGAACTGGGTAGAATCCAGTGTCTGTAGGTCCCCAATATCTTTATTTATGAGGTCCATGATGATCCTTTCCATAGCTTTGCAGACCAAGCTAGTCAGGCTTATGGGGCGATAGTTTCCAGGATCCGTTGAGGCACCACCTTTGTGGAGAGGGACCACAGTTGCTGTACGCCACTCTTTGGGTACATATCCTGTAGTAAGGCTGAGATTGAACAGTAGTTTTATGTTTGGGTTTAGCTCTTCTTGGAGTTCATGTAGGGGCAGCCGGGACACCGTCTGGTCCCATTGATGCTGTGTTTTTTGCTTTGGAGAGGGCGGCTCTTACCTGAGCATCTGAGATGTCAGGGGAGCAGCACTCTGCTAGGATAGATATTTGCCCTTTTGGTGGTGAAGGGGGGAGAAGTTTGCACTGAACCTGTCAGCTAGGATGTTGGTTCGGTGTATTTTATGTCATTTTGGACTAATTCTGAGCATATCTGGGAATTACCACCCAGGTTCCTAACATAACTAAAGAAAGCCTTGTGATTATCCTTAGTGTCCTGTGCAATTTTTCTCTTGAAGCTGGCCTTAGACGATTTTATGAGTGCCCGTAGTTTTTTGCTAATACTGATCAGAGATGCCTTCCCTTTTTGGAATTTTGCTCTATCATTTAGTAGCTTCCTCCTTCTATTGTATAGTTTGTTTATGGCTGGGGTCCACCAGACATGACGTCTGCCTTTGGAGGACTGGGTCTTGGTTTTATTTGGGATCGCATGATCCATGCATTCCTGAAGGTGTTCATAGAATGCGTTTATAAAGGATTCTGTGGTCTGGGCCACATTTTATACAGGCCATGGGGGTTTGAAGGATTCCACCTCGGTTTTGAGGAGTGTGAAATTTGCTTTAGAGAAGTTTTTCACTGTGGTTTTCTGGGCAGGGGGTAGTGTCGGGATGTGAATATCCAGTGAGATTAGTTTATGGGCTGATCTTACCAGTGAGGGATACACTTCTGGTCTGGAGCATAGAGTCCCCGTGTTGGTGATGATCAGGTCCAGTATGTTTTCCCCTCTTGTGGGAGTGGTGGTAAGTTGTTCCATAGCATTTGAGTTTATAAATTCTAGGAACCTTTGGGCTAGGGTGTTGGAGCTAGAGTAATGCTCCCAGTCTATATTTGGGTAGTTGAAGTCGCCCAATATAATGGTGTTTGGAGAGACCTTCATATTGTCTTCAGTGCTCTCAGGAAGGCCGAGTGGGGTTCCTGGGTTAGGGAGGGTGGTCTGTAGCAGGCTATAAACTGGAAGGCAGTTTTACCCACTGTTAGTCGCACATGGATAGTCTCTGATGCTTC
The DNA here is from genome assembly GCF_019279795.1 of Protopterus annectens. Classification (NCBI taxonomy): domain Eukaryota; kingdom Metazoa; phylum Chordata; order Ceratodontiformes; family Protopteridae; genus Protopterus; species Protopterus annectens. The sequence goes on from NC_056745.1 coordinate 437,878,110, forward strand.
GTGCTGTGCCACCAACCTGGAGGTGTGGGTATCTTTGACGAATATTGATACTCCCCCTCCTTTTGTGGGTCGGTCCAAGTTTTGGGGCCGAAAAGCATGGTATGAGGTATAACCTGGTAGTGCTGGGGTGCTCTCGGGATCCTTGAACCAGGTTTCTGTTACTACACAGATATCGATGTTCTCCATGCTAAGGAGAGTTTTGAGTGCATGCATCTTGAGATTTAGACTTCTGGCGTTGAGTAGCATTACTCTTAGTTTCTTATCCCTTGTGATACCTATGGAGGTGGGTTTGTCTTTTGAGCCTTGCCTAAAAAAGGCACTATGGGGGTAGCAAGAGCCTTTGCCAATATCCGAAACCAGTACATTCTATGTAATACTATACCTTAACTTTAAACTATGGAATTTTTCTAAAACCTGCAACTACCAATGAATATTGTACTTAGCAACTTTAAAACTATGGAATCTTGTTAAATCATGGGCTTCTTCCTATGGATATTTGCTTTCTATGTATAAATCTCATAACTGTTTGTTCTTCTTACTCTGTGGAGCTTTTTTCTCCGGGCCTCCGCTGAAAATGGACATGTATCCAGTCGGAGTCTCCCGGTCAACAAATGTAAAATAAAATAAAATAAATAAATAAATGATATAAAGCTTTCACATAAACACACAAATGGCAATTGGCTATGCACTTATACCATGGTACATTTATGGTGTTGATTTCCTTAGCCATTAAAAAGGTGTTCCAAAACAGCACTGAGTGACTGTAAGCATTTCTGTCCACAACTGTTCTGCAGGAATGACATCACCCCCCCCCCCCCCACAATTATACTGTGTATGTTTAGAGTGGCAGAGGCCTCCTCCATCCATTTTATCACATAACATTTATGGGTAAATGAAGTACAGTTGATCTAATGGCTTAACAGAGGTAGAGTTCAACAGCTATGATGACAGTTCCACTGTGGCACATGTGACTCATTTCCATATAGTTAGATGGAGGGGTTGTACAGTTTGATGTTCAGTTCTAGCATAGGGGATCATATTGTGTGAAGTTACTTACATCGCACAACAACCATTACATCACATCAGTATTATCACTTGATATGTTGCATGAAAGCATGTGTTTGTAGCTTTGAATTTTGTGGCAGTAGACATTTGTTATGCCTATGTCATGGTGAGACTGCTACTGTGGCACATGCATTGAGTCATGTGGTATACATGAGCGTGCTCCAGTTCATGGGTGGTTTGTACAAACATAAAGAGAAGCCTTCCTTGACCATGGAACATTGATATAGGAATGATTATAATTGTGTGCACATGAGCATACTCATTTAATTGCCTTCAGTCTGACATGCTGATATGACATTCATTATTAGGGATCCTTTCTTAATTCATATATTAATTTCAGCTGTTGGTGACAATATCCGTTGCTACCTCCTCTGGCAGATGTCAACAATACACAGCTCTGTGGAATACATTGCATCATAGTGTAGTGTTTGCATCTGTTCTTATGTGCCTGCACAATAACTGTGTGAAGTAGGAGTGTCTTATGCAAGGGTATTGCATATGTCACACTCTGCTTCCACATTTGTAACACCACACACACCTACGTATGGGATGCATAATCATTAGAATATTAAAGTACATAATTCAAGGGTGATCCTGCTTCCACATATGTTATGCCTATTTCTGTGGTGTACACAGTTAAGAAACAGCTCAGTATAACATTGACACGATGGGTTAGACTCTTGCAAAAGGAAATTGTGGCTTCTGAGACATTCATATTTTCCAACATGTTATATTGACAAAAGGCACACTATGCAAATGACCCATTATTCATAGGTTCATAGGTAGGTACTAGGCTATCTGCCCGAGGGCATTTATAAGCCTAGACAGAGTGTGTTGGCTTTTGCCACCCCATTGATTAATTAACTGATCCTCTGTCAAGCAGAGCCAATGAAGTGATCCCAGGGGTGTATTTTCTGTTACCCATCCACTCATCAAGGTTTCTTTTGAAGAGTGTTAGTGAGGGGCTCTGCCTAATGTAGTTTGGAATTTTGTTCCAAAGCATGAGGAGTCTCTGCAACAGGAATCTATCTCTCCAGCATGTTCTATTTATTGTTGTGGTGAGGTTTAGCTCATTAGAGCGCATGGCTCGCAGTGACTTGGATTTCTTTAGGTGGAGCATGTCCATCAATTCTGAGTTGGACATGGCTTTGTAAGTCAGGCAGAGATCACCTCTGAGTAAGCGATATGCCACTGAGTACAGCCAGAGTTTTTTTCAGTCGGGCTGCATAGGACATATGTTTGAGGCCAGTAATCCTCTTGGTGAGGTACATCTGTGGTCTCTCCAGCTGTTGCAAGTGTCTTATGAGGTACATCTCAAATGGGGCATTGTACTCTTTGATGGGTCTGATGAGTGACGAGTAGAGGGGCACTATAACCTCTTTATTTCTAGATGCGAACCCTTTAGTAATTAGATGGGCCACATAGAAGGATTTCCTAACTACTTTGGCAATATGATTGCCAAAGGAGAGATTACTATCTACCTGGGTCCTCAGATCTTTTATTACCTCTTCTGTATTAAGGGGGCTAGCACCTATGTGGTAATTTGTGGGTGTTTTGTTTTTCCCAAATGGGATGACTATGCATTTTTTGGCATTTAGCTTGAGGCCATGACTTTGACACCAGGTGTCCATCTCAGTAAGGCCCTTTTGGAGGATGTCCGTGTCAGCCGGAGAGTAAAGTATGGCTCCCAGTTTGCAGTCATCGGCGAACTTGGTTAGCCATAGTCCTCCTGTGTTTGCCTGTACTTCTGAGAAGTATATGCCAAACAGTAGAGGTCCAAGGACTGAGCCTTGTGGGACTCCACTTGTGACTGGTTTAGAGTCGGACCTGGAGACTGCTATTCTTACCGTGTGAGTTCTGTCTGTAAGCCAGTTGGCAACCCATCTCGTGACGTAGGGGTTTATGTTCAGGCTGGTAAGTTTTTCTGTGATACCCGAGTGGGGAATGGTGTTGAAAGCCTTGGTGAGGTCAAGGTAGGCTGTGTGAACAACCTTTCCCTCGTCTATGGCCTTGGTGACTGTTTTGAAGAAGTCAACCAAGTTTAGTAGGTATGATTTCCCCTTAACAAAGCCAAACTGGGTTGGGTCAAGTGTTTGGAGGTTCCCAGTGTCTTTATTAATGAGTTCCATAATGATGCGCTTCATACCCTTGCAGACCAGGCTAGTCAGGCTTATGGGGCGATAGTTACCAGGGTCAGTTGTGGCCCCTCTTTTGTGGAGTGGAATAACCATTGCTGTGCACCATTCTATGGGCACATAGCCTGTGGAGAGGCTGAGGTTGAAAAGCGTGTTTAGGTGGGGGAATAGTTTGTTCTGTAGTTTGTGCAAGATGCAGCCTGGGACACCATCTGGCCCCATTGATGCTGTGTTTTTGGCTTTTGAAAGGGCTATTTTCACCTGTGCGTTTGTGATTTCTGGGACACTACACTTTTCCGGTATTGTTGTGGGCCGTTTTGTGGGTGAGAGGGGGATGAAGTTTGCACTGAATCTATCTGCCAGGATGTTGGCAATATCAATAGGTTCAGTATATTTTGTACTATTTTGCACTAGTTCAGTGTATATCTGCGAGTTGCCACTTAGATGCTTAACATAGCTAAAGAAGGCTTTGTGGTTATCTTTTGAATCCTTGGCTATTTTTCTTTTGAAGTTAGCCTTGGATGATTTTATGAGGGACCTTAGTTTCTTACTGATACTGATCAGGGATGTCTTTCCTTCTTGGGATTTGCTTTTTTTCTAAACTAGTTTCCACCTTCTATTGTATAGCCTGTTTATGGCAGGGGTCCACCAGACTGGTTTCCTTCTCTTAGAGGAGTGAGTCTTGGTTTTGCTAGGGATGGCATGATCCATGCATCCTTGTAGGTGCTCATAGAGTGCATTTGTAAAGGTTTCTGTATCTTGGGCAGCATTATCCTTTAGCGTGGGGGCTGAGAAACTTACCGTCTCTGTCTTAAGTAAGGTGAAGTTTCCTTTAGAAAAGTTTTTTACTGAGGTTTCATTAGTTAGGGGTGGTGATGGGGTGTGGACATCCAGAGTGATTAGTTTAGAGTCTGATCTAACCAGTGACAGGTTGACCTCCGGTGTGGAACACCTGTCGCCCATGTTTGTGATGACCAGGTCCAATATGTTTTTACCTCTGGTAGGGGAGTTTACCAGCTGATCCAGGGCATTTGAGTTGATGAATTCCAGGAAGTGCTAGGCCTGGAAGTTTGTACTCGAGTATTTTTCCCAGTTAATGGTAGGGTAATTGAAATCGCCCAATATCAGGGTGTTCAGTAGGCCCTTCATGTTTTCCAGTGTCTCCAGAAAGGTGGAGTCATACCTCTCAACCTGGAAACATCAAAAATCTGGACAAGGCCCATGAAAAATAGGTACAAATCTGTATGCTGATTAACATCTAATTTGCATACATAATTATGTAACCCCACCCACTCCAATGGAATTGTGGGATACCAACTTTCAAATGCAAACTGAAGAACAGACAACCAAAACATGGCACCAGAGTCCCCCTGCAGCCATTCCAATGTCCCATTACCTGGCTATTTCACCCCATTTACCATAAACACTAATGTATGCATACTGCTTTACTTATATCTAGTAAACAAAGCAATACTGTCTCACAATGAAAATAGGATTGACATTAAAACTTCTCTGCCCTTGAAACTCACATTCATTGAAACAGCACTGAAACCTACACTACATCCAAAAAATGCATCTGGCCAGTGGCGGATAAAGATTACCTTTGGGCGGTTTTCAAATCATTGGCCCCTTGCACACAAAACAAAAAACATGCATGTGTTCTTTTCTTTATACACCTTCCGGACTTTATTAAATTATATTCCTTGTATAATACAACACACAGGGTGTTTGAACATTTTACCAGTAGACTGTACCGTAGGCAATGAAACAAAACACATGAACCAATAATGAGAAAACTGCCCACTTCAGAACATTTCCATCATAAAAGTCTGCTTCCACACCCGCACTATAAATAGAGTGACAGTAGTGTAAGCCATAGGCTTCTTGCACAGCATCTCGCACAGCATCCCGCACTTATTTTCAATTTCATTTTTTTGGGGGGAGGGGGACAAAAGGTCAAAAACCAGGGACACATTTTAAACATTGCTTGTATAATTTTGTAAAGTTGCTAGAATAAAATGTTGTCTTACCATCATGCATTTCACTGGCAAGTTTTGAACCCAGGACCCTATACCTACAGTCAGAACAACATACCACTATACCAAATCAGCAACTGCCTGAAAAATAGGAAGACTGAAACTTAATAGCCATCATTTAGTGAATTAATTTCTCACTTCTCAACATAGCTCAGAACTTCTTAACACAAAAAACATGGACAAACAACAAAAACAATAATGGGGGAATAAAAATTGTGTTCTCACTTCTCATCACAGCTCTCAACTCTTAGCACAAAAAATGTTCTTACCTCTCATCATAGCTCTCAACTCTTAGCACAAAATAAATGTAGACAAAGCTCAGAAATGGCGGTAGCTAGGGTACAGGGTTTGAGCCTGAATACCTCTAGCCACTAAGTGTATTATATGGGGGCATTTTAACACACACACACACACACACACACACACACACACACACACACACACACACACACACACACACACACACACACAGACACACACACACACACACACACACACACACACACACACACACACACACACACACACACACACACACACACACACACACCAAGCTTACCCTGAAAAATGAGTGGTTCCAGCTTCAAAGCTTACCCTGAGTAGTTCCCGTTCCTCTGTCGTTGCTTCCAGCTTCAAAGCTTACCCTGAGTAGTTCCCATTCCTCTGTCATTGCTTCCTGCCATTAATCCCTGCTCTGCTCGCAAACTCTGCCCTGAGTAGTTTCCATTCTGTTCCTCTGCTTGGCAAACTCTTCCCTGAGTAGTTCCTGCTCGCAAACTCTGCCGTTTCAGCTTCCTGCTATTAATCCGATTCCCTGCACACAAGTTCGTATGCTGTTCCCCATTCCCGCCAGCTTGCAATTCAATTCAGCCAGCCGGAAATGATGATGTGAGCTCCTTGAGCTCAATTCCGACTGGCTGGTAGCCTGACAGAACTGACGTCATCACGCACATGATGACGTCAGCTCCGACAGTGTGAAAATTTAAAAAAGTAAAAAAATCGGAAATGAAGGGGTGCCACTCAGGAATCATGGCACCCCTTCATTTGGACCCCAAAACTCGGTAAAAACCAAGTAATTCGGAATGGTTGGGAGTTCTGGGTGGAGTGGTGGTCCTGGGTCATGGAGGGTGATCTGTAGCAGGCCACAATTTGCATTGCAGATTTGCCCAATGTTAGTTGCACATGGATGATCTCAGAGGTATCATGCTGTGCCACTAACTTAGAGGTGTAGGTATCCTTGATGAATATGGATACACCCCCTCCTTTTGTGTTTCGGTCCATTTTCTGTGGCTGAAACATGTGGTACGAGTTGTAGCACGGTAGTGCTGTGGTGCTGTCTGGAGCCTTGAACCAGATTTCAGTTACTGCACAGATGTCGACGTTCTCCATATTGAGGAGTGCTTCGAGCGAGTGCATTTGGAGATTTAAACTCCTGGCATTGAGTAGCATAACCCTCAGTTTTTTGTTAATTGTGCTGTTTACAGAGGTGGGTTTGACTTATGAGCCTTGCCTAAAAAAGGCACTTTGGGGGCAGCAGGAGCCTTGGCCAGTATTCGAAAGCCTATGGGTGACAGGTGCAAGCCATCTCTTGCGAAGCAAAGTGGCTTGTCGAGCATGTCGTCCCAGGCTGACAGACACTGGATCCCCTTTGAATGACACCAGAAGTTTAGCCATTTGTTGAAATTGATAATTTTTTCTTTATACTGAGGTATCATTCTTGGTGAGGTCAGGATACTACTCAGGGTCAGGGTCATACCAGCCTGGGCTACATGATCAGAGAGCTCTTCCATGTCTCTTTTCATGTAGTCCAGGAAGGTACGTCTCAGGTCATTCACACCAACATGAACAATGACAGAGTCATATTTGTACTTGTTCTGGAGTGACCTGAGTGCTTGTGTTATGTGGTGGATTCTGGCTCCTGACCGGCAGCTAACAGTAACCTTCTGCTTGTCCAGCCTAGTGAGTGGGATGTCAGTGTGCCTGACTATAGAGTGTGTTAGGTATGTTACTTCACATTAAGGGCTGTGATTGTGCAGCACACTGATTTTGTGTTTTATGTGCTGTCTGGTTTATGACGGGAGGTGCAGGTTGTTTGGGTGTCTGCTTTGGAGGTCTCTGATGGTTTTGCAGGTTTTTATTTAGTGCCTCTGAGTAAGATTTTGTGTATTTATGTGTATTTTTTACCAGTGCTGGTTTAGTAGGTCAATGTGTGGCTGGAGGTGTGGTGCAAGCATTAACCTTCTCCTCTTGACTGTCTGTTCCAGTCTTTGGTGGAGACAGCTTAGCCTCCAATTTGGCTGTATAATTGCATCTCTTGCATATGTTAGTGTTTTGTGGTAGGAGGAGAGGGATGTCTGTATACATGAGGCAGTTGTAACATTGCCTCAGGATACCCAGATTCACCAGCTGGACTGGAGAGCACACCTGAAATTGCCCTTTGGTCATGCCTGAAATGTAGGGTGAGCTGCTTAGTCACTTGGTTGGTGAGGGTGAATAAAGAGCCATGCACTTCAGGGCAATCAAGTGTAAGGCTATATTAGTGCTTGCTATTAGGTCTGAGTAAGTGCTGGGCTGTAGGATGCTTTTTGAGTGCTTAGGTTGAGAGTTAGACTAGTTTCAAGGGAAAAACTGAAGAGGAGACTTAGTGGAGCCGGGAATAATTTAATCCTAGCTAACCGGCACTGCCCGGCGCACAAAACCGTGCAAACGCGGTTTTTATAGCAGGGAAATGAAAGAGATAGAAATATGCCCAAAATGGCCAATAATCTACTAACTTCTGGGCTGGAACCACCCCTCCAGGGACAGATAGGCTGCTCAAAGCTCCCCTTTTTCACAGGTGAACAGAGAAACTTCCTTCTATCCAAGTAAGGTATGGGCAACTCAGAAACTTGTAACACAGCCCTGAATTCAGCACTAGCCTTAAAACTGGACTATACTAGCTTAGAAAGGCGGGAAACAAGGCATTTTATTGTTTTTTTTTTTTTAAAGATAAGGCAAAAACAGTAAAAAAAATACACTTAAACAGTAAACGGCTACAAACTATCAGAAAAGGCTATCGCACTTTAGTGTGTAGCCTACAACAGTTAAACAAATTATTTAAACAAAAAACGACTTTTTAAAAGTGCAGGCAATCAAATAAGTACAATATGTGAAAAAAACAAGCTTTTGAGTCACAATAGGTGGAAAACAGTTAAGTACAGCAAGAAAGTACAGAAAACTGATACTTAATCACTCCAAAGTCTCTCTTCTAAGCTAGAAGGCTTGTATCAGTTTATGGCTTTCTAGAGCTTCCCAGTAGGTTAGTTACAGGAAAGATGGGAAACAAGCACAGATGTGGTCTTTTAAACCAGAAAGTTAAAAGAGATGGACAAACTGCCCAAATGGTCAATAAACTACAATGTCTGGGCCAAGAACCACTCCTCTTGTGGTAGACAGGCTAGCTAGTGCTTTCCACTCCCACTGATAAGCTAGAAGGCTTTCCTCCAACAATTATGTGTGCACTATCCTTGCTAACTGTCATCTTAACTCAGCATGTTAATGACATTAATATCTCATGCAATCCCTTCTGTTACAATGTTAATTTGTTTAACTGTCAAATCCTATAATGTAATGTCTGCTTTTATTTACCTATACTTGCTCCGAAAGTGTAACCACCATTATTATGACATACACAATGCACAAATTTATCCGCAGTGGTGGTGCTGTGGTAGTGTTGTCGCCTCACAGTAAGATGCTGTCTGGTTTGATTCTCAGCTAGAGCGTCTTCTGCGTGGAGACATGCGTGAATGGGCGTACCTTCGTTGGAGGTTGTGCATCAGGGCTGGCAACTCAGCACTTAAAAATCAACTGCCAATCATTACCGGACCGGAGTTCCGTTGTGGCGACCCCTAACCGGGAAAAGCCGAAAGACACATACATACACAATGCACAAATTTGTCTTTGTGGCATAAGCAACTTTAAATCAATTATCTTAGTACAATTTGAACATTTAACCTCCCTGTACATATTTCTGTATACACCTGTTTTATTTCTGTGCACATTGTCCTCAGTAAACTTTCCCTGCCAGGTAATCCATTTATTACAGTTGCCCTTGCTATTCACCCTCCCCTCTAGCTTATATCTGTACTCATACGTTTCATTTATGTGCACATTGTACTCAGTACACTTTCCATGCCTGGCACAGCTTGCATTATTTGCCCTATATAGCTCTTCATATTGTCCACACAAGCACGCACAACGTGTTTGTCCATAAGCAAGCTTGTTTTCTTTACCATGTGTGATTGTGTTGCTTAACATGTTTTTGTGGCTGCCAACACTGTTGCTGGCCATAAATATGTGCTTATATTCATGTAAGCATGATGAGCAGCATGCATATGCGATTAGAACTGCTGCTTATAGCGTTAGCATGTAAACATCATGTAGGCTTTGCGCAAACCCTTCACCATTGTTCATGAGTCCCAGGATATGTGTTTTTACAAGAAAAGAAACATTAACATGAATGTCATGGTCCATATTTCTGGACTAGGTGCCACATTTTACCTGAACAGATGTAAGTCATGCACAAACCTGCCCCATGTGGTCCCTTACTATTGCGGGCAGCTCATCATTACTCATATTTGCAGACCAACACATGATTGTGTTATGCAAAATACAACATGCAGCAGACATCCTGCATGCAGTAGCTGGGTCATACTGAAGGGCACCCCCAGACTCATCCAGGCATCTGAAATGGCTCTTCTGGAAGCTGAAAACCATCTAGATGACAATACGGGTCTGGAACAGAAATGTGTTATACGTCTCTTCTGCAGCTCCACTTGGATTTTTTTACTGGCGTCATGAGCCACCATGGCTGAAGTGGATATCCAGCATCACCTGGAAAACAAGAAAAAAATGAGAGATCTTTAAGGGGAGGACAAAAAAAGTGTTTTAGTGTTCATCAATACATTTTCCCATTAATAATCGCTTAAATATAATATTAAAAAAAAACATTTTTCCACTTACCAACAAGCTGACTACTGGGCATCCTACCATGCAGGAAGAGGCAGTAAGGTGAGCTAGTGTAACAGATTCTGGAATCATGTGCACTGCCAGGATGCTGGGCAGAGATGTTTGTGATGCATACATACCCACTAAGACCCTTATGATATTCCTGCCCACTATGAACCTGTCAAGTATCTCCTGTTTATTAAAGTTATAATGAGTTATCCTCTGCCTATATCTCTGCCTTCTTGGCTAGCAAGTTGACTGAGTGCAAGTGGTTTTGGCTCGGCCAAGACAAGCAACTCACACCTAGAAATAGCATGGCTGGTAGCAAGTGAAGAATTTTCACAGATTGCAAACTAGATAACATTGGCAAGACTCTACTGTATATCATGTATCTGCGGAAGGTGGTGAAAAGCAGGAAAATTCCACTATTCACAAACAGGCACTATTATACTTCATTAACATATGCTGGGTTATATCATATCTCATTTAAATATCCGTATGACTTAATTTGCATAAGCCGATTCATAGCCATCACATCAGCTAAGTGACAACTATGAGTCACAGCTTAGCTGCGCTCAGTTAGTGACAGCGCAAATAGCCATAATGCTTCTGTGTAAAGACTATGAATACCACCCTTAGTGTTGCTGAGTTAAAGATTATTGCAACCTATGGGAAGTTCAGGACTCCATACTCCATACTACAAGACCGCAGTTTCAAAAATGTAAGTGTGATTAGCACAAAAAAGCAGCAAACTTTGAAACTTACTGTTTCCTACTAAAAGTGTGTTTTGAAGGGGAGTTGCTCTCCCCACACCCCTTCATTCCTTTCTTGTTAAAAACACATAACGTATTATAAAGGAAAACACAAAGATCAATGCACGTAAGGTTCAAGTAAGGCACCCTTTATTACTTCCAGCAAGGAGACAAAGCATGTAAGTACAAGGTTTGTCTGATTTTCCATAGTTCAGCATGCTGTTCTTATACAGTTCTCTCTACATGTACACAAGAAAATATTGTTAGATTTACTGCTGACATAGTCAGAAAAGAAGATATTGTTAGATTTACTGCTGACATGGTCAAAAAATTGCTGTCTTGCAAAACCATGTTTGAGAAAAACAACCTGGCCTTGGGCTAATTTCAGCGCTCCTTTGTTTCTCACACTTTTTCAGCTGTGCAGTTCTTGATATGATACGTTTGCTTAGGGTCAAGATACAACCCTGGCCTCAATACACATTCTGCTGACTATGGTAGACTTTCAAGCGTCAATTGTTTTCTTATCAAGGTTTCCTGCAGCTGCACATATTTCACACAGAATAAGCAGAACAAACATATTAATTTCTTTTTAACCCTAAATGCATCTAAGCTTGCACATTGCAGTTATACATTTTCTTAACACGTATATTGATGTATGCAGTGATATCTGCAGGCTATGCTGTGTGATATATGGTCTGCTCTCACTGTTCATCTGACATTCTCTCTCTACTTAAAATAATTTATTTTTTTATTTCATCACAATTACTCATATTACTGTTTGTAGAAGTCACGCCTGAGTGCTCGTTGATTCATGTTCATTGATACACCATATGCATGTATATGCGTGTAGGGCATTGGAATGACTGAGCACCTACATTGCCACACAGAATCCCGGTGTGAAAATGTCAAAACTACAAACATCAACACAGTCTCTGCATGCTTCAGAGATTACTCCAGAGTAGACCTAACCAACTACAAGTGTTTTTATGTGGGGCAAGACCTCCTGGACCCCCACTCCCTCTGCTAATTATATATACTAAGTCCAAGACTGCAAAATCCACAGGGAAAGGGAACATTCCCCCTCGATCTCACACAAGTGTCAACCATCTGTATTTGTTGATCAAATAGTATCAACCAAAGAGATGTTCATGTACGTGCACAGTCAATCCAGTGCTCTACACCCACCTATATATATATATATATATATATATATATATATATATATATATATATATATATATATATATATATATACACACACACACACACACACATATATATATATATATATATATATATATATATATATATATATATATATATATATATATATATATATATTTATTTTATTTTACATTTGTTTACACTGGGCAAATAACCATTTTCAGTGAATGCCTGGAAGGAAAAGCTCCACAAAGAATAGCACAGACAGACAGAAACTTTACACAATACACAAGCTGTTAAAATGGAGTACAGAAGACATTTAGGAGTTGTTACAATGTACTGGTGTACTGCTGTGAAATAATCATATAATAATTATACATAAAATATAACAGTTAAACAATGTAGAATAATATAATGTGAGAAAATATGTGATATGTTTGGGTGGCATAGCAATCAGTTATTTGGATATATACCAACAATGGTTGTCGTCTCCCACAGTTAGACGCTTGCCGCTCGACCATGATTTAAAGCGCCTACTGTGTGGACTATTACGCGTGATGGGGCCTTCCTTCGTTGAAGGTTGAAAAAAATACACATGCACTATGACATACATGGGAATAGTATCTAGAGGGGCCCTGATTATAGGCTTGCACAGAGGATTAGCCGGGGAAGCTAAACAGTGTGTGTGTGTGTGTGTGTGTGTGTGTGTGTGTGTGTGTGTGTGTGTGTGTGTGTGTGTGTGTGTGTGTATATATATATATATATATATATATATATATATATATATATATATTTATATATATATATGTATATATATATATTTCTCACGGTCCATTAAAAACTGCACAAAACACCCACAGACTTTTGACAAACTTTATTGTAAGGAATAATAAAATAGTAACATGAAAACTTTATCGAAAAAACCAAATCAAATTCATTGCAACAAAATACCATGATCAACATAAATAAACATAAGGGCAGCATACCCGCTCACCCTTGGATAAGCAGCATCCCCAACGTGCTCACTTATCATTGTAATAATAAGGCAGCATCCCCGCTCACCTTAGCATATTACCAATCCAACCCTTTCACTCCAAGTCTTCCACCATCAAAATTTCACCACCTCCAATTCCAATTATCCTCCTGAGAGGGAACAGAAGAGGGGCAAGGCTATCACTCTTCTCTGCCCACCAGCACCAAAAAGGGAATGGGCTGGGAGGGCAACAAGATCACACTAAATGTGCCTCCCCACATCAAATCCCACCTCAAAAGCCCTTAAGACCCACCCATTAAACCAAACTCACTTCCTCCCTCATCTTCCTACTTGCTTAACCTCTTTCTTATCTGCTCCCTACCCCCACACTTAACCCATCCTACCTACCTCCCTGCATCCCAGCCTCTACCTCCCCAACCCCACACTGAAGTTGTCCCGTGACAACTTTGTCTGTTCCCAAACTTTATATATATATATATATATATATATATACAAACACACACACACACACACACACACACACACACACACACACACACACACACACACACACACACACACTCAGATCACTGTACCTTGGAAATAGGTAATTCTTACAGATATAGTTACAAAATGATCTGAAAGACTAAATGAAAGTATATGTAGGACATGTAATTTGTTAACATTGACATTAAGCAGCAATGCAAAACAAAACTAACAACATACTTTTCAACTTCTAAGTGCAAGAAATCTGGACAAAGTAATCAATAATGGGGGGACAATCGCCCAAAAGTAGGGAGACATTTTAAATATTGCTCTAACAACCTTAGAAAATTGATAGAATTACAGGTTTTGCATTAGCATGAATTTTCTGAAGGATATGAAGTGTGAAACTCAAATGTCTGTCTTTATTTTCTGACTTTAACCCTCAATGATTTGCCAGTAAACCACAACTTTATGAGAAACAGACCACAAATATGAGCCAAAAATCTGGACATTCTGTGAAAATCTGTACAGTTGAGAGGTATGACTAGCAATGTTGCTGTAGATTACATTGCCTCTTAATTTAGTCCTCCAATTTATTTCCTTGTTGGAATATCTGTTTGAAGTTTAGACATCCTCACTGATTTTTCACTGGATGCTCTGGTTTATGGGTTCACAGGTTCATATTATTCTATTGCTCAGTTAGATCATTTGTAGTCTGGCCACTAAAGTCCCACTAATTGTTAACCTTTATTTAAAACAATTGTACTACTTTCACCCCCTTTCTACGAGAGAGACAAAGTGACCAGACCTGGGATGAGTTTGTGGTTTCCCGTCCACTCTTCTATGAGCTGGTAATCCCTCAGATTGCCTTTAGCCATGTGCGTTTTGTGGATTTATATTATTTATTTTTATTTTTATTTACACTTTGGTGATCAGGTTGGCCCAAATGTGTGTGTTCATCCTACAGTGGTGTCACGAGTCATGTCTCTCAAACTCTTAGCTCAAGAATTCTGGGCAAAGTCAAAAATAATGGCGGGGGACAAAAGCCCAAAAATAAGGGCAGATTTTAAATATTGCTCTTATAAACTTAGAAAGATGATACACTAACATGCATTTTTCTGAAGGATATGAAGACTGAAATTCAAATGTCTGTCATTATTTAGTGACTTCCTTCCTTGATGATTTGTCAGGAAACCACAAATTTTATAAGGAACAAAGCAAAAATATATGGCAAAAATCTGGACATTCTGTGTAAATATGGACATTTGAGATATATGGGTCACATCCCACCCAGGATGACTTTTTTTCTGCCCCTAGGACCTTGAACTGGATTAAGCAGACAATCTGGGAATGAATAACAATCTGTATTTGCATTTATCCCTGTCTTTTAACTTTTCCTCCTGGCCACAGTAGTCTAAAACAGTTAACAAAATCAAAATAATAATAATAATATACAAGGCAAATATTGGGTCAGTATTTTATACCATCCCATTGTAATGGGATAGTTGCTTATTTGCTGCTTAAACAGAAAATCATAATCTACCATGGAGTTTGCAAAATGGCAGCAACATTCTCCATGGTCATTTCATGAATTTCAAAGGTTTAGGCTTTTACAAGACAGGACATAAAAAAGCAGACTGCTGATTTATGCTAACAAGGTTATTAAAAACAATGAGATATTTCAGTGTGTGCCATATTGCTGAGAAGAACTTGTTTAGACTGGAGCGTCTGTGACTGCAATGATAAAGCAAAGAAAATGTTACCATGGCAACACACATTTCATTTCACTAAGCTAACCTACAGTGAGCTGGGGGAAGGGTGGATTGCCACATTCCTCTTGCAGCTGGGGGGATGGTTTGATTGCTAAAGGGTATGAGTGAAAGCAGATGGAAGGGGAAAATATCTGCAGCCTTTTTAATTCGGTGTGCTTTTTAAATTAAATGAGCTCCCGCTGTGCAATACTAATAACATCCATTTGCCTGTCTATGGCAAGTAGAATTATCCAAATACTTATTTTTAAATTATGTGAAATTTTAAGTGCCACTTCTCAAAAAGACATAACTCGATGATCATGCAAGTAATGACTTGGTATAAAAAAGAACTGGAAATTAACAGTAATGTGATGTAAGTAATGTTTTACAGTACTACTTTAAAATCTTTAAAAAGATGACAGTGAAATGTATAGAAATAAAAATGGAATAAACCCATAATGTATTGTTTCAGCTGTACAAGGAGGCCATGATTTAAAAACCGGCCTGGCCACGAGCATAAAATTGTGGCAGAAACAGCCTGTTAGGGTGATTGCGTAAACCAGCGATTCAGAGACTCTTTAGCTGCAATGAGGAGAGATCTCATTATATTTGTATGTCTCTGACATGCACAGTGATTACCGGAAGCATTAACAGACCATTTTTTGCAGCCCTTGCGTATATCAGCTTTCATGGCAGATGCAGCAATTTAACACAAAGATGGCAATCATTCATTCTCCTACACACACACACACACACACACACACACACACACACACACACACACACACACACACACACACACCCACATGCACGCGCACATACACAACCATCGACACCAACAGTAATACCTGTTTACCTCTGCCTAACTGCACAGAACTTAACTGATTTGTCACTGTCTCTTGTAAATTGCCTATGATTGCAATCATTTAATAATGTCAGACATTAGAGTTTCATTCTTCTTATTATTATATTTCAGTAAACACATCTGGATAGAAGACCTATTCCACTATTAACTTTTTAAGTCTATTACAGTAATACGTAGGACGACTCCCTGGTATCGTCTAGTCTAGCCCCAGGTCTGCTGGAAGTCTTGAGCACGGACCTATTCACCATGGACCATTATGTTCAATCAATGACGCCAGGCAACAGTTTCACACTTTTTATCCCCTCTTAAAGATCATGTGCAAAGATTTTTGTTGCCATATCTTTTTGCTATAATTATTCTCTCATTATGTAAAGTGTGCTTTCTGATTTTAAAATTAATAGTTTTTTCTTTAGTTACTTCAGTGAAACTTTGCTTATTATGTATAATAAAAGTGTGTTTGTATTTACTGCAGGCTGAGTAGCTGTCCAATTACTTCCTGATTTCATGTCACGTGACCTGCAATTCTAATGATGCAATTGTTAGTATATTCAGTCTGTAGTGTAGTGGGTAGGTATTTTCTGTAGGCTAAAGCAGATTTCAACATACAAATGCAGCACAATGAGTCAGACAGACAAATAAACAAATAAATGACATCAGGTAAAGGCAAATTAAAACAGAATAAGATTCCATGTAAAGAGTATAGTGATTGGCATATGTATTCCATATGTATAGCAACATAGTTGTAACATTTATAATTATCTACCATGGGATAATATAGCAGTAACCCATGGTTGGGTGTGGGTAATGCTGGATTTACCCACTGTTGGTGTGGTAAACCATGGGTAAATCAACATTGTCCACAACCAGCCATGGGTTATTGCTATTATACAATGACATTATTTAAGAAAAAAAATTACTCACTTTTCTTAAATAATATCCTTGTTTAATGGCAGCATGGTGTCCTTCCACTTTGTTTACATAGCCAAGGTCTTCTTGATGTACTGTACATACGTATAGGACTTCCATTCCCATACTTACACAGTACATCAGTGCTTTTGAAAGGAAACCATGGACAAAGGAAGATCAGTGCTGTCTCTCTCATACCTCTGGACTGTCTGGATTTCTTATTTTATTATTATTATTTTTTTTTTAATGATGAAGCAAACTTAAAACATTATAGCATATAGTAATGGAAGAAAGTCCAAGTGACTGTAGTTTTTTCTATTGGTATAAGCTCGATTTACAATGGGCATGCTGGTTGGGCTGACCAATCATCACACTCGCTTTTGAATGTTAATAGTGGATCCTATTAGAATAGGATTATTTCATTGTGACAGGCTGTGAGTGCAAAGAAATGAACCTAATATCCATGATATTTTATAACGTAGTGAAGATACAATCTGCATTGTGACTTGATGTGGCGTCTGCATGTTCTTTCTCTGTCTATGTAGGTTTTGTATGGGTGCCCTAGTTTCCTGCAAGACTCCAAAGATGTACCATAAGTGAATTGGCATTTCTCCAGTTTGGTTGTGAGTAAATATGCACTGTGTGTGCGTTGGGGAGTAGTGTATGTATGTGTGTGGAGGGGTTTGTATATGGGTCATGCTTGTGTGTTATTGGTGTGTGTACTTGTGCGTGTTTTTATATCTTGTGATAAACCTGCCTTGATTAGAGCCAGAGTGTGTGCGCCATAGCCGGCCTTAGGCATAGGCCAACTAGGCAGCTGCCTAGGGTACTGCTGTAGCAGGGGCGCTTTTCCAGTATTTATTTGGTGTAGGTAGACCAGGATGGGGGCAAAAGATGGTGTGGTAAGGGGTGCCATGGAGCCCTTTTGCCTAAGGCACCAGTTGACCTAAGGCCGCTGCTGGTGTGCGCATGCACACGTGTGTGTGTGTGTGTGCGTGTGTGTGTGTGTGTGTGCGTGTGTGTGTCTGTGAGTGTGTGTGTGTGAGTTTTGCATGTGTGCCATTAGTGCTATTAGTGCATGTGCTTATGTATTTTTGCATATCATGTGATAAACCTGTCTTGTTACAGGCACAGTGAGAGTGTGTGTGTGTGTGTGTGTGTGTGTGTGTGTGTGTGTGTGTGTGTGTGTGTGTGTGTGTGTGTGTGTGTGTGTGTGTGTGTGAAAAACTCCTCACCAATTTTATCTGTGAATGCACACAGATATTGAGGAGCAATTCATAGACACATACAGGTTTGGCAGTTATGTAACTAATACATAATTACTTATCCAGATTAATCCAACATAATTAGAGCTGGAACCTATAGTGACTTAAGTGCCTCAAACCTTTCCATTAATATCAATGCTGTAAATGCAGCTTTGTATTTTAGCCTTTCTCGTTTGGAAGTAATTTGTAAAGTAAGTTTTTTTTTACAAAATGGTGCACAAGGTCATTTAATTCCTTTAAACATGATTTTTGAGGCAGACTGGGTATATTTGGAGTTAAACTGGACTATTGGTGAGGATAGATCTTTTACTGGATTCCATTGAGGAAAAGGTTCCTCTTCTTTCTTTGATAAGTGGAGTTAATATTTTAAAACAAGCATTCTCTCTGCGTTATTTTACCCAGTGAAGGTCATTCCCATGGGTCTGATCAGAGGATGGCCTGCACCTTTGTGCAAGGGGAAACACAAGTTTTTTCCTGCAAGGCAACCACTTCTACCTGACATACACAGACATAAGATTCCTTGAACATCAAGAGTGCTAAGATTATCCATTCATGAAATGTACTTCTGCAAATGTATTCTGGATTTTATATTGAAAACTTGGATGAAACTATCCTTAGAAGTAATTTTAATATAAACCTATACCCAACAGCATAGTGATTCATCAACTTTGAGTATTTATTTGTTCATTTGTGTGTTTATTTTTCTTTTGTTGAAAGGACATGTGGATTAATTCCAGGGACTCATATCATCCATAATCAGACCCAGGACCATATCACTAACTTTATGTATTTATTTATTCATTTATTTATTTCACAGTCATTGACCGGGGAAGTCTGGCTGGGCACAAATGCCACTTTTTAACAGAGGCCAGGGGAGAAAAGCTCCAGTACATCAAGTGCAATCAAATTCTTTTAAGTTACATGTTATCAAAAGTGTCAGGCAGAATACAATTAAAACACATTTTACACTGTCAAAATAAATAAGATAGCAACTATACATGCAGTAGTACAGCTTTTTATATTAATTATAAAGATACAGTTAAATGTTGTTGTTCTTCTGTTGGCTTTTCCCGGTTAGGGGTCGCCACAGCGGAACTCTGGTCTGATAATGATTGGCAGTAGATTTTTACTGTGCCGAGGTGCCAGCTTGACACTCAACCTTCAACGAAGGCATGCCCTACGCATGTCTTTTGAACGCCACTCGACCGCGGGGAGGACATACAAACTCCACACAGAAGGCGCTCCAGCCGAGAATCGAACGGGAGAACCTCTTGCTGTGAGGCGACAATGCTACTGCTACACCACTGTGGCTTAGATACAGTTAAATACAGTAAATAATTATGGAGTAAGATAGATGTCACAATACTGAGTAGTGAGTTCTTTACAAAGTTATTTACTCAGTTATTTACAGTTTAAATAAACTGTAAAAATGTCATATTATCACAAAATTAACTATAAGTCACATAGAGCAGCTACATGTGTTATAAATTAAAATGTAGAAAATGATAAAAATACTAAAGTATACAGTTAGGTTTGCCAGCTGTCTGGTTTTTGACCGGACTGTCCGGTTTTCAGACAAATTGTCCGGTTAAAAAAAATCATCAAAACCGGACTCGTGAAGTCCGTTTTTTTTTTTTTTTTGTGCAGTCAGATTCAAAACACAGAAGAATTCTCAAGCAATGAAAAAGCTTCATTAGGTCAACGGAAAAATAAGACTGAATGTTTTAAGCAGTAAAATCTATCTAGCATTAACAAAACAACTTGTTTTGTTGTTACACTAGATAGATTTTACTGCTTAAAACATTCAGTCTTATTTTTTCACGTTAATTCCACTTATACAGACTAAATTTAAGCTGAACTGTCTTCTCTTTCTACATACATGGTACTTACTTATGACGAAGACTGAAAAGTGAAAACTGAAAACATACTCTTATAATGCAGACAGTGCAATTACCGCCGCCCATGTTCTCTCCCCTTTTCTTTTAAGTACGGCTTATTAGTCATCACCAATCAGCTGCTCATCATGCCATGTGTGCGTGCTTATTCCACCACTCACCAGTGTGGAATGGGATAATTGCACGGAAATTGATACAAGAGCTCATGCTCTGCTGAGTAGTTATCTTCCTTGCACTATTGCTGAACATGCTATGGCCAGTGCACCATATGTGTCTGCTACCAGATTTCCTTCTAGCAGACCTGGCTTCAGAAAGTGTACCAAACAAGAAGGAAAGCAGTCAAGGGTTCCTCTATTCTCAGGATAGCACTTAAACATTTGGATGAATAGGAGTGGATTCTTAAGGTAGGAGAAATTTTATGTAGAAAAGTAGTGACTTAATCTTTGTGCCTTTCCACTAAGTCATTGCTGTCATTTGGAATCTCTGGGAGTTATGTGAGAATTTATTTTGAACAGATGATAGCACCTTTTTCATGAAGGCCCGGGAAAATGTGCAAATATGTTAATTTATTTCTTAATTTTCAATATTTCTGTGGGTCTAAGTGTTCCATTTGTGTTTCTGTGTATGACCTTTAAATCATGTGTGACTACTATATATTTTGGTGTCAGTTATATAAATTGTTTGAATTAATACAACTAACTCCATTTGCCAACATTCATTCTGTCTGATTTTGAGACTGTTGCTACATGTGGTATGAGTCCTAATGTGAGCCAATTGAAAGGTTGTCACATTCACTTCACAGTTATGGTCTGGCACCACTATATGTGCATCTTTATGCTTTACACTGGAAATGAAATAGGTGATTACACTGTCTGTTCTTGAGACTGATAAGGTTAGAAGAGCATATAATGACCTAAATGCAATCTTCCCCTGGATCTGAAGTTCTTTTCCTAACATTTTATGATAACCATTATTTGCTGTGGAAGCCACAGAGGTTTTCAATTAAAGATTGTCTACCCCTGCCTTTCTTTTATATTTATGCCCAGGTAGTGATCTCAGTATGTATTATTTGCCTAGAATGCAAAATATAATTGAAGCATGGCAGTATCAATTTATGTGTACAGTGGATAGAATTTCAATGCCTTATCTTGTTTAATGACAGCATTTGTTTCTAAACAAATTACAAAAGATAAGCTGAAATTTATCTTGATAAGAGGGTGCTGAGCAACGTCCCAGAAAATGGTTTTGGAATGGAAGACAGAGTTATGGAAGGTATTACAGAATAAATATTTATCTTCATTGCTGTAGGCATGGATTTGCATTTATAAAGTGCATATACTTTGAAATGTTTGCACTTCAGCTGTGGATAATAAATTTTGCTTGTGACATAAATAGGCCATGTGATGTTGATGAGACACAAATGTGTCTCAGAGAGGGTCCCCATGCACTGGAACAAGCTTCCCATCCATGTAAAGCAGAGTCCATCCCTAGGCTAGCCCTATTTAAGCATAATGTTGAGTCTTTGAACAATAGGTGGTAAATTGGAAATCACCCTGTTGCCATTGCCAATGCGCAATGCCACTTATCTGTTTTTTTTTCTGGACTATCCACACAAATCAAATCAATTCTCTGCTCTGGAATGGTAGTCAGGAAATTGGGAAAACACTGTACAAACTCCATTTTTCTGTTTCACAAAAAGAAACAGACAGTCAGTGTTTGTTACAATTGGCTGATTTACTATGCTTTTTTACAGAAAAGCATAGCAAATCCGCTGAAAGCAGGCATCCGGAACAGAAAAAGAGGGCGTTCCCATCAGCTGATGTCACAGTGATGTCACAAAATGGGTGTGGTATTGATGGGAGAGTGGGTGGGAATGGGTGGAGTTATGGGTGATGTGAGGGGCGTGACCTTAGTCCAGTTCTAACCACAAAGAAATCTGGCAACCCTATATACAGTTCAGTTAGCTTTGTGCAATATGGTAGCCATTTTACTATAGATATTATCTATGTAGCAGTTCCATGACAAAATAAAAGCATGAAACACTTTTGTGGTGAAAACAGCATCAATCAAAACTAACACTACCTACACAGTGTTGATCCTGAAATTGTTTTGTTATGGGCAACACCACACACATTCTACCACAAACATAAAATAAGTAACTCTGGGGTCTATATATCTCACACCAAATGGAAGCCCACAACTGAGGCAGTCTCTTTCAAACCAAGTTTATTATAGCCAGCTGCAAATATCCAAGCACTTAACCATTGCACAGCTGTCACAAATACCTCACACAACAAATTACTGAAAACAGTATACCAGCAGGACTTACTATCAAGCTTAATTAAACATAAGAGTAAAAGAAATAACACTTTATATTAATAGACTCGAGGTATTGTATTACGGCAAGAGTCATGGAAATATAGTCAGAAAGCTACAATTTAGAGCTGTAAAGCAATGCATTAAAACAAACTGTGTGTAAGTGATACGAATCTGAAGATTTAGTGTTGCAGAGCTAAAGATTATGGCAATCTATTGGAAATTTGAGTCTCTGTATTGCGAGATAACAGTTTCAAAAATGAGAAGGTAGCAGACTTAAGAACTCACTGTTTCACATTAAAAGGGATTTGTGCAGGTGGCACACACACCCATTATTGTCAAAGTATGGACACAACTTTACAGCAGGATCTCAATGAGTAAAAGAAAAGTATATGTAGCTCATGTAATTTGTGTTATTAAAATGAAAAGAAGCAAGTTTAGACTGCATAGGGTATGGTATTAAACAACTGTGCAAGACAAAAATAATTGTGCAGTAGTTAGTATTGCTGCCTCACAGTGTTTAGTCCTCCATTTCATTTGTTAGGTGGGGAGCCTTCTGTGTCAGGTGTACACATCCCCTTCTGATTTTCATAAGTGCTCCGGTTTTCTTTTGCATCCCAAAGACATGTAATGCATAAGTTCATAAGTACATTAATTCATACTAGGCTGTTGAATGATTATATCATTTGAAACCTAGCCACTGAAGTCTCACTAATCGCTACCCACTATTTAGAGCAATTTCACAAATTTATCTTCTTTTCTATGAGAAAAAGAGGGGCCAGAACCTGACATGCATTTACAGTTTCCCATCCACTTGTCTATGAACTGTTTGTTGGTGTCTTTCAGGTTTTCCCAGTTAGGGGTCGCCACAGCGGAACTCCGGTCCGCTAATGATTGGCAGTAGATTTTTACGTGCTGGCTTGCCGGGCCTAACGCGCAACCTTCAACAAAGGAACGCCTATGAAGACGCTCTAACTGAGAATCGAACGGGCAACGTCTAACTGTGAGGCGACAACGCTACAGCAGCACCACCACCGCGGAGTCAATCCTTTAAATTACCTGTAGAGTGTGTACCATGTGTGAATGTATTTTATTATATTTATTTTTATTTTGTATACTCATTATCGATGAGGTCAGTCTGAATGTCTGTGTGTGTTCTTCTTGCAATGTACTCATATCCCATCCAGGATGAGCTTCTCTGCCCTCTGCTAACTGAGTGCTTGTATAAGCTCCAGGTCCCTGGGACCCTCAACTGGATTAAGCAAAAAAATAGAGAATGAATGAAAAATAATTAAGTCAGTATCAATATTTGTATTTGCCATTATCTTTCAGCTTTTATTCTTGGCTCCAGTAGTTTATCACTCACCTAACAACAACAACAACAACAGCAAACAACAACAATAATAATAATAAAACAATATTATTATTATTATTATTATTATTATTATTATTATTACATTTACAATCTAAGTAGCATGGTCGTTTGAACAGGGGGAAGGTGCCTCTACCATTCCTCTATAAGGGAAGACCTTTTCTGCTTAAACAGAAAATCATACTCTGCCATGGCAGTGCTTGCAAGATGGCAGCAATATATGCTGAGAATTCCACAGCCATTGGAAGAATTTCAAGGTTTAGGTTTTTACAAAAAAAGTGGCTGGTTTATTAAGGCTAAGAAGGCTATTACGAGGAATAGAGTTTTCATCATTTGTCCTAATGCCTGGAAAATTTGATATGACTAAAAGCTCTCTGACTGCAATGATATGCCTTTACAAGTAAAATGAGAAAGAAAAAAATAGTCACCATGGCAACACATTTCATTTCACTAAGCTAACCTACATTGAGCTGGGGGAAGTGTGGGTTGCCTTGTTCTTCTTGCAGCTCGGGGGATGGGTTGACAGCTAAAGAGCATGATGGAAAACATACAGAAGAAAGGAAAAAATAAACACGTTTCCACAGCCCTTTAATTCAGTGTTCTTATTACATTAAATGATCTCCCGCTATCTATTCAGCAATAGCAATAAAATCCATTTGCCTGTCTATGACAAATTGAATGATTCAATTAAATGGTTATTTTTTAAAAGTGATGAAATGAGTGCCACTTCCCAGTAAGAGATATTCAATGGCCATGCAAGGAATGACTTGGCACAATAAATAGATTGCAGTAGCATGAAATCCAATAATAACTAATGTTTTCAGTATTCATTTTATATCTTGAAAAAAAGGATAAGAAAAAGGTGTACAAACGAAAATGCAATAAACCCATAATTTACTGCTTCAGATGTAGAATGACTATAGTATTACAGGGAAACGTCTGTTTTATTTTAAATTTATATTTTACAGGGCAGTACTCATATTCACCAGGTGTTCTAGTTTACTCCCACATTCCAAAGAAATGCAGCAGGTGGATTGGACACACTAAATTGGCCATAAGTGAGACTGTTCATACCCAAATGTGGTATGGAAGAACAGCCTTGACAGGACTAGCCACCCACTGGCTCCAGATGATTGCCACTGTTGATGTGGCATCCCAACCCCATGTGCAAAAAGGGGTTAGGTATTAATGGATCCAATACATTTTACAATTGTGTGAATGCAAAATCCTTCTTTCAACGAATTAAAATTTTTTTAATTTAAAGTTGACCTGTGTGTCAGGTTTTACACAATAGCTCCCAAACAATAATTTATTTTGTAACTGTTCTTTGCTAATGAATATAAATTAGAAAGTTTCTTCATAAGCAAGTATGCCACCAAATGACAAATTGACAAATTGATAAGGCAGGACTTACAGACTTACACCAGAAGAAATAGCAAGCAAGTAAATGATTAATTATAACAAAAGTCCATACTATTTTATATTGGTACTATTTTTCTCAGAAGAGTCTTCCGCGGTGGTACAGCGGTAGCATTGTTACCTCACAGCAAGAGGTTCTCCCGTTCATTTCTCAGCTGGGCTTGGGAGTGCTTTTTGTGTGTAGTCTGCATGTCCTCACCGCGGTTGGGTAGCGTTCGAAAGACATGCGTGCGTAAATGGGTGTGCCTTCGTTGAAGGTTGGGCATCGAGCTGGCACCTCGGTGTTTCGAAAAAATCTACTGCCAATCATTAGCGGATCGGAGTTCCGCTGTGGCGGCCCCTTACTGGGAAAAAGCCAAAAGACAAACAACAACTATTTTTCACAGAAGAGTGAATCTCATTCCCATGATAAAGGCAGCTCACTTGTATGTGTCTTTACAGATGCAGCATGTTTGACAGTGTTAAGTAAAAATTATGAGGACATTACATCTGTTGAAGGTAAGAACTTTTCCTTTATTTTACTTGTACAAGGAGACATCAAATATCCAGCTGTAGTAGCAAAGAAAATGTCTGTCTAACACTGTTTTACTCATGCTTTTATAGTGAATTTTACACATAGAACAAAGAAAAATTAATTTCCAACTGTCAGCAGTTTATAGCTTCACCTAGCATCCTGTCAGCAGTTTATAGCTTCACCTAGCATCCTGTCAGCAGTTTATAGCTTCACCTAGCATCCTGTCAGCAGTTTAAAGCTTCATCTAACATAGCTTGTTATCAGACACTCTATCCACATTGCTAACAGAAATAAGACACAGACGGTACTTTTTGGACAAGCATGATCTACATTAAAGGTCAAACACCTGCTGGAACTTCTGTCGGTACTTTTTACATTTCCTGTGCCTTCTGGTACTTTCCAATCTAGGTCAGCCTTCACATTTTCCAGCCTGCTTTGTTCTTTTGTAACTTAACATTTTTAAGCTTTTTCACGTACATTACTCCAAGCAAATAAAGCATAAGTAAGAAATACAGAATAAAGGCTGTTATAGAGAATATTATTATTACATTTCCCCCCTATTAACACTTTTATTCTTATTTGGTAAATGATTATTAACATCCTCACCTGACTTTTCCAACGGATTTTCATTCAGGAGATTCATAAAAACATTTACCCTTGATCAGATGGAATGATTTGTAAAACAAGAGCCTTTGTGCATTACCTCCCACAACTTATTCTGTTTTTGCCATAACCAAGGCATGCCAATTTCATGCAAGAGGCGAAAATACCAGTCTTTATATAGGAGGTCAGTACCTCCAAGATGCCGGACCTGTTTTTTCTCTGGTGTGTTCTTCAATGCACTTTTACGACCCCCCTTTTTCTTTCGGATTCTGGGTCACTTTTTTTTTTTCTTCCGACTTCTTCCTTTTGTTCATTCTGGTTTGTTGTGCGTCTTTTCATTGTATTATTTTTTTTATCCTCTCTCCCCCCCCTTTTTTATTTTTATTTCAGGTGAGTTACAGATGATTTTGCACAAAGGTTACTTTACAACTTTATATGCTGGTATATGCATTATCGTACAATTCAGCATACGCATCACTGTCCATTGGCTGCAATTGTTGATACATGGTTTTTGTGATGGCAGTTTTAACCAGTTTTTGCAGTAGTCCCCGAATGCAGGGAATACAACAGCATCTGCATGTCACAAGAATGGCTGCAGCAACCCCTATGGATATTAACAGGCTTCCGATAAGGTGGCTCCACTTTCTGAACCATGTTTGCAGGAAATTCGTAAAGGGATTGCTTACGCCTGAGTGTTTTGCAAGTTCTTTGGACAGAATTTCAAGTCCCTGTAGAGCTCGTGTGATACTGCCATCTGGCGCAGTATTGTTCGGAATATAGGTGCAACAGAAAGTTCCGAACATCTTGCACACCCCTCCTTCCTTTGCCAGTAGCATGTCTAGAGCGAGGCGGTTTTGCCAGGCTACTAGAGAGGTTGCCTCCAGTTGTTCAGCCACACCCTTCAGAGCATCTTTCGTGTAGTTCACAAAGTGTTGTTGGTTGTAATATATGTAGTTGATCCAGTCCACATTCTTGTTAGGTTGTACCCATATGAAAATGGAAGCAAATCCTGCGGCTATTTGGTTTATGGCCTTATATTCATTAGGAACTCCTCTCGGGACCCCAATACTATCGATGTATACACCATCGTCAAAGGCTTGTTTTGGAGCCTGTCTCTTTTTAAGCCTTTTGTTTTGCTGAGTCGTTTTGAGGGCCGTTATGGGAAGTTCATCAGCCGCCACGGGTAAGATGTAGAAAGGAAAAATTAATTTTACTAGAGTGCATGTTTCCTTCCAGGGTTTTATCAGCCGAGATCTCAGTCTATTATTTCCGCAGAACCACCAGACGTCTGCCAGACTGTGCGTCTGACCTATCAGAAGTTTATTGTCATTTTCGAAAATGGTCTTGTTGCAATAACCTGAGGAGAGGATGCCATAGTCTTTTCCGGTACCATTTTTAAAGAAACAAGTGTAAGAGCCTGGATAATCAAGTGCTGCAGGTGGCTTTACTGACAGTGCTGTCAACGGGAATCATTGACTTTCATTTTTACAGTCCTTGTCCGTCTGGTTATGGAACAGTTTTAGCAGGCAAGTATAGTTCGCTTCTTCGGGGAGTAGTGGTACAGTAGCCAGTTTCTGCCTGCCTTCAGCACAGGCAACACAGTCTTGTTGTTGCTGAGCTTCCTTGGTGCTAAATCTTACCCATTGCATCCAGGCATTTTTCTGTGCGAACCCTGTCTCTACCATTAGCTGTTCTTTTTCCGTCATTGGTGCCTGGGTCGCATTTGCTATGGTTTGGATTTCGATCTTAATTTTTCCCCAATGGGTCAGTTACTGATGTTATTGAGATTCCTAGTCCATACAGTCCTGAATTAGTAACCTGTGGGTTGAGAATGGTAATGGTGACATATGGGGAAGAGCCCTGAGCAACAATCTTTATTCTTCTCTGTCGATTTTGGTCTTTTTGTGGGATTTGCGCTGCACTGGTTTCCCAGTTTTCTTCCGAAGTCCACCATACATTTTCCCAGGAGGCACAGTTTATGTTGCAGAGGTATTTTATTTTACTTCTTCCCGTGGCTTTGGCCCTTTCATATGCAGAAAACGTTGCACAGTCTATTTCGGTGTCACAGACATTAAGGTAAAAGTTGGTGCTAATGCCTGCCTGGGTCTGTAGTAAGGCATAATCATTTTGTTTGGTCACCATACCTTGGTGAAGAACTGCGCTTCTCACTGTTTTTACGAGAAAAAATGTGAAAATGGTTGCCCACAGTTCCATGATTATGTAACTATGCATTACCAGATGAGAGTTCTGATATTGGCTCTAAGTCTTTGTCTATCTGGAAAGTTCTGACAATTTTGCAGTGTGTCAGATGTATCCACGATGTTCGCTCTGCTATCCTTACTGCTGTGGGGGTTGAGATAAGTACTTGGTATGGACCTTCCCACTTGGGCGATGCCCAGTTCTTCCTCTTCACGATTTTGACCCAGATCCAGTCTCCGGGTCCCACTCCCACTGGTTCCGTCACTTTCGACCCTGCAAAGCAATCATGAGTTAAGAGAGATTTTTTGTTGGTCAGCATTTTCCTCATGTAATCTGCTAGCTCCTCACCCCCCTCACGTTCCACTGGCAGAATACCATGCCACTGCGGGACGTAATATGGTCTTCCAAAGAGAACTTCATATGGTGCCAGGCCCGTGGAGGAGGGTGTGATTCTCATGTGGAGAAGAGCTAGTGGTAGGCAGTCCATCCATGTAGTATGTGTCTCTGCCATGAGTTTTCGTAGTTTGCTTTTTAAAATACCATTGTGTCTTTCAACCAACCCTGCTGACTGTGGATGGTAAGCACAATGGTTTTTCAGGTCAATGTGAAATACTTGGCCAAGTCTTTGGACAATTTGATTAACGAAATGTGAGCCATTGTCGCTATAGATGCGTTGGGGAATACCAAAATGCGGAATTATTTTCTTGGTCAGTACTTTTGCCACTGCCAGGGCATTTGGGTGTTTTACAGGATGAGCTTCAGCCCATTTAGAGAATGAGTCAATTATGACTAAAACAAATCGCTTTCCTTGGGATGGTGTCAACTCTATAAAATCCATACATATGGTGTGAAAAGGGTACGGAGGTATTGGGAAGGCCTGAGTAGGCTTCCGTATTCCCCCTTGTCCATGATACTGTGCGCATAATAGGCAAGAGAGGGTAAATCGTTTGGCATAGGTAGAGAATCTCTTACACCAGAAAAGCCTTGACACTATTTGTGTCATGACTGATGGTCCTGCATGGGTAATTTCGTGACTTACTAGGGCTGCATACCTGAAAAGATTTGAAGGTAATACTAATCTACCATCCTGGGCTTTGTATACACCTTCCTGTTGAGTTACCCCATATTTTATCCACCTCTTCCTTTTTTTATTTGGTGTAAGACTCTGCATGACTTTTAACATTTCTAGATCTAAAATATCACTAGGTTGTAACTCAGAGTTGTTAAAAAGGTGATCTTCCTGTTGCGCTGCATCTTTTGCTGCTTTATTTGCAAGCGCATTTCCCAGTGATATGGGATCCTTATGGTTGGTGTGTGCAGAACACTTACATAGGGCCAGTTTCTGTGGTAGTTGGACAGCGTTTAGAAGACCCAGAATCAGATCCTTGTGATTGATCGGTTTCCCTGTTGCCGTTATCATTTCCCTATTTTTCCATTGTTGTGCAAAGACATGCACAGTGGAGAAGGCATACTGACTGTCCGTATAGATTGTAACTCTCTTTCCTTGTGCCAGTGTGCGGGCCCTGGTCAGTGCTACCAATTCGGCTGCCTGAGCTGAATAGTGCCCAGGTAGTTGCCCTGTCTCTAAAATTGTGTCTCCTGTAGTGACTGCATACCCTACCAATGTTTTTTCTGTCATGTCCTTTTTTGCAGATCCATCTACAAAAAGCGTCAGATCCGCTTTATCTAGGGGCACATCTTGCAAATCGGGACGGGGAAGAATCTTTTCATGTATAGCATCCAAGCAAACATGAGGTATCCCTTCCTCTGGTGTGGGTAGTAAGGTAGCCGGTTTGAGTGTGGTGCACCGTTCAATTGTCATATGTGGCTGAGTCAGTAAAATTGTCATACAGGAGAGATGCCTACTTGGCGACAGAAATGTAATCCGGTCCTGCAACAGAATCGTTGCCACCGAATGTGGTACCCGAAGTGTCAACGAGTGAAATAGAACCAAAGAGGCAGAGGCTTGCACTGCCATAGCGGCTGCTACTACTGCCTGTACACAGTGTGGGAGTGCCCTCACTACTGAGTCCAGTTTTGTGGAGTAAAAGGCAATAGGTCGCTGTTTAAGCCCATGTGTTTGAAGCAGAACCGATGTCATATAGCCTTTCTTGCAATCTACCATTTGCAAAAAGGGTTTAGAGTAGTTCGGGAGCCCTAACACTGATGAGCTCACTATAAGTTGTTTGACACGTGTAAATGCTTGTATGGCCCCATTTGTCCAAGTCAGCTGGTCACCAGCCGACATGGAGGTCCTGTAAATTAGAGCCGTTAGGGGCTCTACTTCCTCAGCATAGTTAGGGATCCAACTCCTGCAGAAATTTGTCATTCCCAGAAATGACATAATTTCTCTTTTAGTCTGAGGCATTGGGACCTGCAGAATAGCCATTTTTCACATTTGTTCTAACTGCCTGCCTGCCTGTGAGATTAAGTATCCCAGATATTTAACCTGTGGTTTCCACAATTGTAGTTTTGACTTATTTACCTTATGGCCCTCATCTGCTAAGAACTTAAGTAGTGCCACCGTGTCCTTTTGGCATCCCTCTAAAGTGGGAGAAGCCAAGAGGATATTGTCTATGTATAGCAGAATTTGGCTTCCTTCCCTGGGTGTGAACTGAGCTAAATTGGCTGCCATTTCCTGGGCAAATATTGTAGGGCTTTCACAGTATCCTTGGGGTAGCCGGGTATAAGTATACCGTTTTCCCCGATAGGTAAACGCGAACCAGAACCTACTGTCTTCATGCAGGGGTATGGAGAAAAAGGCATTACTAATATCTATAACGGGGTAGTACTTATTTTCAGGGTGTAAGTTGTTTAAAAGGGTGTGAGGGTCTGGTACCACTGGTGCTCTCGGAACTACCGCTGCATTTACTGCCTGTAGGTCTTGCACCATTCGCCATGTTCCGTCAGGTTTTTTGACGGGAAACAGGGGCGTATTACATGGAGAGTCGGGGCATTCTATTAAAATTCCGGATTCTCTTAAAGAATTTATCACTGGTGCTATGCCTTCTTCCGCCTGTTTGCTAAGTGGATATTGGTGTTTGCGTGGCCTAAACCCTGATTTTGGTGTTATATGTACCTTTCCTGCCGTTTTCATTAAACCCACATCCCCCCTTTTGAGTGACCATAGACATTGCGGAATATCCCTTAAAACTTGTTCTTCCTCCTGGGTGAGGAGGAAAGTTCAGCTAGGCGGAGAATTGCATTCTCTCATGTGTACTGTCGGTTTAGCCTGTGTTACCCAGTTTAGTCTCTGAACTTGAACCTGATGCTCTTTCAATTGTCTTTCTGACATCTTATTCCAATCAGTGACCTTTTTTCCTAAGTCTACCCATTTAGTGCCCTCTGCCTTAGTAATTGAGACATGTGGTTCATAGTGGGATCGGAACAACTTTTCCATTTCCTTGGTCAACGTGCAAGTTGCCACAGCATTGCCCTGCGTGTCCCAGAAAAGATTGTTCAGCACTATCTTAGTCACCCTATGTCTCAGAAACTGTTTTTCAAATTCCCTATCAGGCCCTGCCATTTCCCGGTAATACATGGTGCAATGTAATTGCCCTGCCACCGTAGGATGTTGGTCCTTATACTTACTTAGGGCCAGGTTAATCAGATCCTGGGTAATAGTTCCCGGTCCGGTGGCTATTAGGTCTTGGCTGTACGAGTAGTGTAATTCCCGTGTCCCCTGGACCATTAGTTCTTGGGTGACCACCATTCGTTTGGCTTCAATTCCCCGTGTAGTGGGTACTGCCGCTATCCCAAAGGTATGCATTAAGTCCCTACCCAACAAATTAACCAGGCATACTTTCGAAATAATTACCCTGTACCGAACTGCCTGATCCGTCAGTGGATCAGTGAACAAAAGTGAACAGGATAGGGGTTCTTTATACACACGTCCATTTGCTGCCTTGACAAAAACGAACTCTTCTGTCTCACAGTTAGGAGGCAGGTCCATTGGTCTTAACAGGGTCCGTGAGGCCCCTGAGTCACATAAGAATTCTACTTGCCGGCCCTCCACAGAAAGCTGTATCACAGGTTTTTCATCTAACTGCATGGTGGTCTCTAGGGCTGCCAGATTAATGACCTCACAGTCTTCTGACTCAGTATCCCAATCTACACAATCACCTTCCCCCTCCTCGTTTTCTTCCCTCATGCATGGGCAGGGGTTAATTTCCTCCTGACAATTATCACAATAACTGTCTTCCTCTTCATTACTTTCCTCATTTTCTTGTCCTCCAACCACAGACCCGCAATGATTACAACAGTTTTTACTGTCATATAGTCATGCAGAATTGTGCTTACCTTTCTCCTGTGATTGTTGTCGATACTTACAATCTGCAGAAAAATGTCCTTTTTTCCCACACCTAAAACATTTGCCCCACCTTGCCCTACCTTCATAATTTTCTGAGTGTCCCCCCTGTTTATTTTTAGTGTCTTTACTTCCTCCACATCCCCCACGTCCTCTCTGTTTACTTTTTCCTTTTTTCCTTTGGTTCTGTAGTAAAAATATTCCTCCGTCATCTTTAACAGCAAATACCTGTCCTTTTTTTTTTTTTTTGTTCTAGGTGACGTTCAGCATGTCTAGCATATTCTAGTAAGGGCTGCAACCGACATGTACGGTGATCTATCATATGTTTGGTTATAAAACTACTTATAGGGCCCCGGCAGCCTTTTAAAAAGGAATTTTTAAGTTGTTGCTCATAAGGAGTATCGTCCTTTTGGTTCTCTGGTATGGTCATGCCACAGTGATTGTTAAATGTTTCAGTTAATCTAACAATGTAATGGTCAACCTTTTCATCATTAACTTGAGTACATTCATTTATACGTGTCCAATTTGCCCGTGGACGCCACTTATCCGATATTTTGTTTAGAATATCAGTGACTCTTGTATTTAAGGTGCCTGAATTATATTCTAGGATGGCTCCAGTGTCCGACCTGGATGACCAATCTCCACATATTAAATGCCAATCTGGTCCTAAAATTTGTCGTATAACTTGCTCAATTTCTAAGCCATTTAGGTGATAACTTAACCTCATCCCAACCAGGTCCTTGGAAATTTTCCGGAAATTGACCTTGGGATGAGGTATTCCTTCTGTAGCTCGTTTTATGTCTTTTTTTGCCCAAGGACGGAATACCAACATAGTGGGCTGTTGTCCGTCACCCCCTGCCTGAGGATTTGCAACTTGTATAAGAGGAAAACTTTCTGCAGGGTCTCCTTTCTTTTTTAATGCCCATTGTCCTAGTCCCACTGGACCTGACCGTAACTGTTTAGGAGAATCAACCTTCTGCAATACTACTTTTGGGACCAACGGGGCCTCATGTGTCCGCCAAGACAGTGGAATAGGCGGATACATTTGTCCTGCCTGTTGTCCCTGACTTGACTCTTGCTGGACAATTGGGTCCGGTCTACTGATTTCATACTGGGGGGGTCTGTCCCTTAATTCATTTCCTACTGCTCCGTATGGTCGAGCTGTGGGTTTCACGTGTTACTGCACATACCGTATGTTCATTTTCCTTGTCCACAAAAAGAGTCACCTTTTTATCATTTGTGTTCTTTTTACACTCCTTTTGCCTGTTTATTTTGTCCTCCTTATTCTTTATTGCCTTATTTTTGTTAAATATTTTATTGGCCTCTTCCAGCCATTTTTGTGCTTGGGGAAACCCCAATTGCCTTTGTTTTTTTGTACTAGTGCCTGCATCTATTTTAATATTTCTTACTAATGTTAAACATGATGTTTTGTCTAATGTGCCATTAAAGCCATATTTGACTTTTCATTTTTTAAGAAATTGTACATTCTCATGACCTATTTGTCTTATGTATTCTTCATCCACATTTAAATCTGCATGACATTTACAACACACTGATCCCATTTTAACACATATATATATATATATATATATATATCAATAATATTTTCAGTCCTTTTTTATAATCAGATCTGTCTTAAGTTTTTTTTTTTTTGTTAAGGTCTTATTTAAAAATGACCTGACGCATAAAAAAACGGTTTTCTAGCCCTTCCTTTCAATATTCCTTAAAAGAAAAAGAGAGAGAGAGAGACAAAATCTTACCTTTCTCAGGCGTGTGTCCTCTGTCCTAATTCGGATACCGTCTCTTGGATAGGAATCAGAAAGTGACTGGCCTCTTTTAACGACAAAATAGTCGGAGGTCTTTTGCTATAAGGGAGCCGTAGATTCGAAACCCTTCCCGCATGGGATTACAGCCTCTTTGTCTCCTGATTCGTATTTTTGAAGAGGTAGCCCCACGTTGGGCGCCAAAATGTTAAGTAAAAATCATGAGGACATCACATCTGTCGAAGGTAAGAACTTTTCCTTTATTTTACTTGTACAAGGAGACATCAAATATCCAGCTGTAGTAGCAAAGAAAATGTCTGTCTAACACTGTTTTACTCATGCTTTTATAGTGAATTTTACACATAGAACAAAGAAAAATTAATTTCCAACTGTCAGCAGTTTATAGCTTCACCTAGCATCCTGTCAGCAGTTTATAGCTTCACTTAGCATCCTGTCAGCAGTTTATAGCTTCACCTAGCATCCTGTCAGCAGTTTATAGCTTCACCTAGCATCCTGTCAGCAGTTTAAAGCTTCATCTAACATAGCTTGTTATCAGACACTCTACCCACATTGCTAACAGAAATAAGACACAGACGGTACTTTTTGGACACTACATTAAAGGTCAAACACCTGCTGGAACTTCTGTCGGTACTTTTTACATTTCCTGTGCCTTCTGGTACTTTCCAATCTCGGTCAGCCTTCACATTTTCCAGCCTGCTTTGTTCTTTTGTGACTTAACATTTTTAAGCTTTTTCACGTACATTACTCCAAGCAAATAAAGCATAAGTAAGAAATACAGAATAAAGGCTGTTATAAAGAATATTATTATTACAGACAGATAATGGCATTGAGTTTCTAGGTGCTGACCATACCCTAGAGTACATCAAATGTACTGTTGGAGTACTGAGATCAGGTAAGGCCCCTGGATGGACAGATCAAGTACTGAGTTCAACTCAGTTGTGTGTGACAAGCTGGCCTCACATTTCTTTAATTGTTGCAGCCACATCATTTCAGTAAGGGAAGCTTGGCTGGCCTTATTCCTAGAAGCAGTTATCAATGCATCCCGAAACCAGAAAAGGCAGGTCCCTGGTTCACACTGTCTCATTTCCCTAATTAACAATGAAGTGCTAATCTCAGCAAATGTCCTGGCATTTCATCTCAGTCAAGTTTATGAGGAACTTCTTAACAAACAGTAGGTGGGTTTTATTTGTGATCTCACATTAGCAGACTATATTTTGGTATCTAAATACATCTTAGCCAAAGCTTCAGGGTTATAGAACACAAGAAGAAGGAAGTTACTAATGCTGCAAAACCTTTTGGTTGTCTTACATGTTGTTTTTGTACAGGCACATATTTACAGAAATCAATGTTATTTTTATACATACGCTTCACAAGAATTGCTGCAAATAACCAAAACCACCAACGAAAGCAGCCACAGCAGACCGGTATTCACCAGGGCAATCAAAAGCTCACGATAAGGCACAAAATGTAGTTTATTAACGTGCAACAACTTCAGCAACAATCATCAGATAAAACACATCCCAGGTTTACATAGTTTAAATACCCGCCCTAAATGAATAGCAATCAAGCAATTGTATGATCACATGTAAATTAATACCCCAAAAACAATTCTAAAAGTTTTTTTTAAAAACACTTAAAATTATTTAAAATGTTTATAATATAGATATAATATATTTATAAACATCCACAATCAAATGTAGTAAAACAATACTTTACCATAATAAATAAATAATGAATTTTTACTGGCCCATTATTAAATAAGTTGGACTTTTAACCTAAGATAGGGCACTATAGAAATGGATTCATTTAACCCGGGGGCTTTGTTAGCTTCCAATAAGATCTGCCAATATGTTTGATGTCCCTTGGAACAATCTCAATTACAAAGAACAAAAATTTTGCACCTTCACATACAGTGGTGTGCTTGTACAGTGCATTGGTAATTTTGCATTTGGCAATGTCATAAATATTCTCATATAGACATACAGTTATAATAACCCATGGCCTTAATGTCCTCCAAGTATAAATGACTGTCCTGCATTACATATTTACAGGAGGAACTGTTGTTCCAGCATTCTTTTCATATTTTTTCCTTTCCTAAAAATGTTTTTTATCTGCCTGTCTTTGAAAGTGTCCAAATCAGTTAAATCCTGAAACATATACCACAACAATGTTTCTCTGTAATAAAGGTAAAATCACCAAAAAACTTATCTACTTTACCCATAGCAGAACCTTGTTCATTACCTATAAGCTTTCTGCAGTAACCTCTTCTATCATTTGTACAAGATATCCCCACATTGCTAACAGAAATAAGACCACCTGCTGGAACTTAATCTAGGTCAGCCTTCACATTTTCCAGCCTGCTTTGTTCTTTCAAATGAAGCATAAGTAAGAAATACAGAATAAAGGCTGTTATAAAGAATATTATTATTACAGACAGATGATGGCATTGAGTTTCAAGGTGCTGACCATACCCTAGAGTACATCAAATGTACTGTTGGAGTACTGAGATCAGTGGATGGACAGATCAAGTACTGAGTTCAACTCAGTTCCTCACATTTCTTTCAGTTATCAATGCATCCCGAAACCAGAAAAGACAGGTCCCTGGTTCACACTGTCTCATTTCCCTAATTAACAATGAAGTGCTAATCTCAGCAAATGTCCTGGCATTTCATCTCAGTCAAGTTTATGAGGAACTTCTTAACAAACAGTAGGTGGGTTTTATTTGTGATCTCACACTAGCAGACTATATTTTGGTATCTAAATACATCTTAGCCAAAGCTTCAGGGTTACAGAACACAAGAAGAAGGAAGTTACTAATGCTGCAAAACCTTTTGGTTGTCTTACATGTTGTTTTGTTTCTATAAATATGAATAAATATTACAAACATGTGCAAATGTTTTTAATGGTTAACATAACAAGTGTTTTAACTAGAGTGAGAGTATTTATAAATAGTATTTTTAAATGGCAATAATGAATAAGATGCTTTTAGATTAAGGAACCTATATATACTGTAAAGGCAGTCATTTGTTCTGAAGAAGTCTAGATATTGTTAGCACTGATTCCAAGCATCTTGATTATACAGTTGTGGACTGTTTCCCTTTATTGGAGTTTTATTATGTTGTTTTTGAGGTCAGGAAGTGGATGCAAGGACTGAATGCCGTGTAGCAAATTTCATTAAGATACACATGACAGAAATAGTCTCCATTCTCATTTTGCTGTATGTTAGTTCGTGTCTGTAGTGCCTCCTTTCCCCATTCCAATTTAATCTCATCCTTGTGCTACCATTCAAAAGACTAAACTGGATGGAGAGGTTGACTTCAGTGATATATTGTGAAATTTGGACACAGCAATGTTCTTGGTTTGTTGAATTCTGAGAAATTGAATAATTGTGAAATAAGTAGCATCAAGGTCAGCATGGAGGGGTTGAAGAATTGTCCAAGGCCACAACCCTCTTGGAAGCCACCAATTCCTAGAAACACATAAATTAACAGAGAACACAAATCATGTTTATAATGAAACATATCACAAGCAGCCAGTTATAATAAATCATCTTTTCTGTGGCTGGCCAAACTGGTGGTTACCCTGGAAACACCAATATGAGTGCTTTCAAAGTAAATGTTTGAATGACAACTTTAGTCTCATTTCTGGAGAGTTTCTTAACTTCTTGGATCTACAGAACAAACATGACTTCTCTTGCAACCTTGCATGTGACAAAGAGCATAACTGAGGAAAATGAAAAAAAGAAAGAAAGAAAGAAAAAGAAAATCACATCTTGTCTCCTGAACCTGATTGACTTCTTTGAATCAGTCTCTATAGCCGTGGATAAGGGTAAGGCAGTCCACACAGCCTATCTGGACCTCGCCAAGACCTTTGACACCATCCCCCACTCTGGAATCATAGATAAACTTACTAAGCTGGGCATTAATCCCTACGTCACTTGATGGGTTGCCAACTGGCTTACTGACAGAACCCAGACTGTAAAAGTAGCTGACTCCAAATGCAGCTCCAGACAAGTGACAAGTGGAGTACCTCAGGGTACAGTCCTGGGACCGCTCTTGTTTGGCATCTACTTCTCTGAAGTACAGGCCAACACTAAGGGACTCTGGCTAACAAAGTTCGCAGATGATTGCAAACTGGGAGCCATTATTGAATCCCCAAATGATGTGGATACTCTACAAAAGGGCCTTACAGAAACAGATGCTTGGTGCCAGAGCCATGGTCTCAAGCTCAATGCCAAGAACTGTATAGTTATCCCCTTTGGGAAAAAACATGTACCCGTGAATTACCACATAGGTGGCAATACACTAAACACCGAAAGTGTGATAGGAGACTTAGGGACACAGGTGGACAGTGGTCTCACCTTCAATAACCACATTGCCACAACAGTCAGGAAATCCTTCTATGTGGCACACCTCATCACTAAGGGCTTTTCATCCAGAAAAAAGGAGGTCATTGTCCCACTGTACTCATCCCTCATTAGACCCATTATAGAATACAACGCCCCATTTGGTATGTACCTCTCAAGACATCTGCAACAACTGAAAAGGCCACAGAAATACCTCACTAAAAGAATCACAGGCCTAAAGCAGATGCCCTATGCTGACCGCCTTAAAAAACTCCAGCTATACTCTGTCGCATATCGTCTACTCAGAGGCGATCTCTACTTAACATAGAAGGCCATGTCAAACCCAGGGCTGTTGGACATGCTACACTTAAAGAAATCCCAATCCCTCAGAGCCACACGCTCCAGGGATCTAAACCTTGTCATCATAATAAACAAAACATGCTGAAAGGATAGGCTTCTGACCCAGAGACTCCCCAGACTCTGGAATAGACTGCCCATACATGTCAAGCAGAGCGCCTCCTTGGCCCTCTTCAAAAGGAACCTTGACAATTGGATGGGAGAAAGGGAATTCACCCCGGGGATCACGTCAGTCGCTCTGCTAGACAGGGGTCCAGGGAAGTAAATAGTGTGGGAAGAAATAGCCAGGGAATTGTTACAGCTAGACTTGTATAAGTCCTAGGGCCGATAGCCTATTACCAACCTATGAACACATTTCTGAAATACAGTTTAAAGAACACAGCACTGCCATTCTGTCAAAGAACCACACTTCGTTTAGAATGGAAAGTTATTTGTCATGTCATCGTAATTTGGAGGGGTTTTATTGCCTTCTGTGTGAAGTCTGCATGTCCTCCCTGCTGTTATGTGGGTTTTCTCTGGGTGACATGCTTCAGGTGGATTGGACACTCTAAATTGTCCCCAGGTTTGTGTGTGTGTGTGTGTGTGTGTGTGTGTGTGTGTGTGTGTGTGTGTGTGTACATGCGTGCATGTGTATGTGTGTGTGTGTGTGTGTGTGTGTGTGTGTGTGTGTGTGTGTGTGTGCATGTGTGTGTGTCGTGGAAGGCTGGTCAATCGGCTGGCAACACAACACTGTAAAAACTCTACTGCCAATCATTCTGCAGACCATTGTTTTGCTTTGGCAACCTTTAATGGGAAAAGCTGAAATGAAAATAAGTACATTGCACTACAAAAACATTGTAATATGAAACTATAGTTGTGTTATTTATGTCTTTAGAAGGCCACTGTGTGTCTGTGTGAAGCATGCTGAAATAGACAACTGTGGCCATTTTATTTTCAGTCACAAAGACGTATGCAGCAATGTGCTATAACTGCTGCTGTCGGAGGCATTCTTGTTTGATCTATTTAAACAGTGACTTATCTGGTTTGGCAGGGCTAGTATACATTTGTGTGAAACAATCTGGAATACATTGCTGTGGCCATGTAGCCATATTTTATCCCAATCAGACATATAAGGTGTACACAGCCAATAGAATAATGTAACTGATAGGTAAAGAGTTTGTCTGAGGATAAAATGACTGGTCCTTGCTACTATTTGCTCACAGTTAAACAGTCATTGATCTGGCTTTATGCACTCATTGTTATATGTGTATGTATGCGGACACCTATGAGATCATGTGTACGTGTGTGTGTGTGTGTGTGTGTGTGTGTGTGTGTGTGTGTGTGTGTGTGTGTGTGTGTGTGTACATGCATGTGTGCATTTCTGTGTAAGTATAAAAAAATAATCATCACTGATTTTATCTTGGGATGCAGATAAATATCATGGATACAAGCTAGCAATAAAAACAATAACTAATAAAGAATAATTAACAAATAATTATATTTCAAAGATAAGACACAAACTGCATCATAGAACATCTATACCCTTAGACCTTCTAGGATCCTCATGGTCCCAAGAACTCTGTCTGTATAAAATGACTCTGACACATATCCAGTATGGTACCCCAACTTAACATCTTTCTGGGCCCTACCTGATTTTAAACTGGTCCTGTGCAGCACTGTGGTATTATACACTTATCAGGGAAAAACAGGGTGTTTCTACTACATCTGAGTTTTATTGAGGTATATTTATGCCATTGGGATTTAAACTGTCCCACCAATGATATTAAATATTTCAGAGTACATTTGCATATAGACCCATTGGTGAGGATTTATTTTATTTATTTATTTATTTATTTATTTATTGCAGTTGGTTTACCAGGATAGTCCATTGGGCCAAAAAGAACCCATTTTCAATGGAGTCCTGGGGAGAAAAGCTCCAAGACAAAATGTACATTCAACATTTGACAGTGACAATATAGGTACAGAGAGATATTAATACTATGTAGGCAGTAATAAAAATACAACTTATCAAATACAGAATAGCAATAATAACAGTTAATACATTGAAAGAAACATGCTAGTAATAGAACAAATGTGAATAGCAATACAGATTAGAGAACAAACATAGTAACTAAATAAAAGTAGGGTGTGATACTGAAAGAAATTAGGTAGAGTTAGTTATGTAGGGTGGGAGCAAGAGCATTCCCACTGTGATGCTAGATATAAGAAAAGAGACTTTTGAAGGTAGAGTGGTTAGAGGTGGGGCTGAAGGAGAGAAGGTTTTGCCTGGGGATGAGTAGGTTTGTGCACTTCTAGTAGATTTTGATTATTTGATCTTAGAACTCTGTTAGGTAGGTGCATTTTAAAGGCAGAGGAAAGGGAGGGACAGAGGGAGGGTTTAGAATAAGCTTATGGGCTAGAGTTAGTTGAGTGTAAGTTAGTTGATTGGGAAGTTCTAGCCATTTTAGTTTATGGAGGGAGAAACAGTGGTGAGTGGAGGACTTATGGCTAGTGGGCAATTTTGTTATAGCAGGTGGTAAGTTGTTTTTAACAAGGACTGAAGATTAGTTAGTAGTGGGGCCATAGAGAAGGCAGGGATAAGGAAGGAAGTAGAGAGTAGCAGATGTGAGGTAGGCATTCTGTCTATAAATGCCAAGTTTTAATGTTTTTTTGCAGGTGGGAGTTAAATTTAAGTTGGTTGTCGATTAGAACCCTAAGTAGTTTGGTCTCTGACACTATTTCAAGAGGAGAGTTGTTTTGAGTAGTAATTAAGAATGTATCCATGTTGGGTGGAGTGACTTTAGAGGGAGTAAATAACATTAGTTTGGTTTTGGTACCATTGAGAGCTAGATGATTACTTAGCATCCATTGCTCTGTGGAAGAGTCTTAGTGTAGCGATAGAGAAGGCAGAACAGATGATAGTTGAGTCATCTGCATATTGGATGATGCTAGAGAATGGGATTGATTTGTGGAAGTCATTAATAAAAATGTTGAAAACCCAGTATGGAGCCTTGTGGAACTCAGGAAAGAGGAAGTTTTTTTCCATTTTACAGCTTGATGTCTGTTAGATAGGTAACTAGAGAACCAGTTCAAGGAGGAGGAAGATAGGTGAAGTTTGTAGAGTTTAGCTAAGAGCAGGCAAAGGTCAAGAAGTAAGGTGGAAACAACTTGTCCAGAGTCTTTATTTACAATTTCAAGGAAGGAGAGAGGGCAGTCATAGTGCTATGATTAGGTCTAAAACCGTGCTGTGTAGGAGTTATAAGATGGTTGTCCAGGAGGTGAGGAAGGAGTTGAAGTTGGACACATTTGTGTAGAGGTATAATAAAGGCTCAGATTTTTAATTAAGATGCTAATGGGGTAGGCAAGAGTTTCAGCAGCTATGCTGAGAAAGTATATTGTCAGGAGCATTGGTACATGGTTTCAATTTCTGAAGGAGTTTCTTTATAGTAGATGTAGGTATGGGATTTAATGAGAAGAGGCAGTCAGGAAGGGGAATTTTGGGGTGGTGGTGATGAGGCTAGTGTTTGTGCAGAAGGGGAGGTGTTGGAGAATGAGGAGGTCAATTTGGAAATAGAGTCAGTAAAAGAATTGAATTGGGTGGCTAAATCAAGTTCTGGAGCATTAGGGTCTAGGAGTATCTAGTTTGCTAGGGTGGAGGAGAGTGGAGATCGAGGTTGTTTGTATTATGGTTCTGGAGTGAGCATTTTGTATTCATTAGTGTTGTCTTATGTTTTGCCCAGACTTCTGATTTAGTTTTATTCTCTTTGTCGAGTCTAGTAATTTTAAGAATGTTGAGTTGAAGTATGAGACTGCATTGTCTAGAGGTAGTGTTTTAAACAATTCCAATTAATTGCTTGTAATGAGTTTGAGAAGATTATCGGGTTGAATTTTTTTTTGTCACGGATAGTAATACAGTTATGGGTTTGTTGAAGGATAGTGTCACCCATTGGAGGTTGATGTTAATGGGTGTTAACATCTCCTAGGATTATGGTTTCCTAGGAGAGGATATATCTCATATATATCATATTCCATAAGAGGATATATCTTTTATTGAAGTCCTGTAAGGATAAGAATCTCAGGGTCTAGATCACTTACCATCTTTTCCCCTTTCTTTGATTATGCAAATCAGAGTTAGAGTGCTATTGACCAGGGGTGGTGAGAAGACCTGTACAACAAACAGAGGGCATTCCAACCCTTAGAAGGTCCATTATGTCCTTGTAACTCCCAACGTACAGGACATTATTATGACTAGAGTATATTCATTGTTTTGTACCTGTTTTATTATTACTGTATATGTATTATTTATATTTTATATAAAATGGTTCCTCCAACTAATGTTTCAAAGTTGCTGTTAAATATGTAATCTTGTTGGGGGAAGTATTTTACATTCAAAACATAAGTTATACAAGTATTTAATGATGCCCATACCCATATCAAACACACACACACACACACACACACACACACACACACACACACACACACACACACACACACACACACACACACACACACACACACAAACATTTACTTTGTTGAGTTATCCATTGGCCCAATGGCTAAGCAATGTAGCACTGTAAAATGAAGCTGAGTCAGTGTGGGTTCAAGCACCACAAAGTATCTAAGATTGGGGGTGGCATAATATTCAAGGTGTTTACCTCACAGACACAAGTAACATGGTCTGATTCTCACCATTGAAATGAAATTGACTAGGCTTCAAATGGCCTGCAAGGGCAGTTAGCCTAATATTTGGAGGTGACATATGGGGAGGGTTTGACATAACAGCTAATGTCTTTACCTCACAGGTACAAGATACAGGTTTTGATTCTGACCTCTGGTTATTGACTATGCTTGCAATAGTCTGTAGACTGATAACCTAGCATTTTTGGGTCTATATCAGAACACTGAAGTTTTAAAACTTCGAATGTTCTAATATCGACCCGTTTT
Source organism: Protopterus annectens (assembly GCF_019279795.1). Classification (NCBI taxonomy): domain Eukaryota; kingdom Metazoa; phylum Chordata; order Ceratodontiformes; family Protopteridae; genus Protopterus; species Protopterus annectens. Next base: position 437,922,530 of record NC_056745.1, read on the forward strand.
GAATGAACGCTAAAAATAGCGAAGCTGCAGAACACCAAATTCTTTCCTAGGGAAAGAATTCGATTGGCCAGTTCTGTGGCTTTGCTATTTTCAGTGCTGTTGTGGAAATTTACAGGTTGGGTTCAGGTTAATGTGCGATTGTGTAGTTGTTAGAATTAGGGTGCGTGTTAGGTGAGTTAGGGTTAGGGGCGGATTAAGTGAATTAGGGTTAGGGGTGGATTAAGTGAATTAGGGTTAGGGAGAGAGTTAGGTGAGTGTGCAATAGTGATGGACCTTAGGGTTAGGGTTTGGGTTACGGTAAGTGGATAGATAGTAGTGTCTGTATAGCTTAGCGTAGGGCTAGTTGTAGGATTATAAGTGTATGTGTGTGTATTGATGTTTTTTAGGTGTGCTTGTGTTGTGTGTATGTGTTTCGGAATAGCGAATTTTTTCCCAAGGAAAAAAATTTGCTGTTCTGAATGTTCAATATTATGCGGTTTAGATATTTTAGGTTCGATGAAATAGCGTTCGCTATTTTCATCTTTCGATAACATGATATAAACATTCATTTTTTGCAGGTTGGTATAATTGATAAGGTATTTACCTCACAGTCACAAGGTAAATTATTTGATTTTCACCCTTGAAAAGGAACTTGGGTAGGATTAAAATGGCCTGTGAGGACAGCTAGCCTATTATTTACCTGTCAGCCTATTGTCGACAACTCTGATGCCCAGTTGAGGACTACTAAGCAAATTTATTCATAAATCGTAGTCACTGTAATGACTGTCATTACATGTCGCTGTCATTTTGCTGCTGACAGGTAGAGTGCAAGCTCATATCCTACTGACATGCACACAAAGTGAAAACCCACACATATCCTTGTAACTTCTGCTGCCACAGTCACTTGAGTTGCTTCTGTTGTTTATCTATTCATTTAATTATTTTTCCCTAGCTCAATAATTGTTTATTTTTTGAGAGTCATGGTTAATGAATGGAAAGGGATTGTAAAGTCCTTGTAAATGCTGCTGTTGTAGTTACTTGCTGTAGTTCTTTTTTTAATTATTTATTTCTCCCCTTTGCAAATCAAGCCTAAGCCACATAAGAAAAGATTAATGAACGTTGGCCATTTTCTTCTTTCTGTGCTTCATGATAGTTTAATATGTTGTTAAGTTATGCACTCCTTTGTTTTACTGGGCTCTCCTCATTCATTAATATCCAAGATTTAATTTAATCTCCCGCCCATTATTGAGTAAGGTTAATGTTACATAATGAACAGGTTATCTTATCCAATCAGGATACTTCCTCATCCTGAGTTTGGCATAATGATTAAGGTGATTACCTCACAGACACAAAGCACAAGGTTTGATTCTCACCCTTGACAGAAATTGGTTAATATTAGTATGGCCACCAAGGGCAGCTAGCCTAGTACTTACCTATGAACTTCCTATAAGTCCATCCATATGCCGGTATGCCAATTCTGACCATCATGTCCTGGTAAAATTATTAAATGAAACTGCTTGTAATACACAGCAGAAACTTGACTTAATCATGCCAACCACTACATAGGTCTATCTGCTGTATAAGAGACTTTCCAAAAAACTAATGAGCAAAATATTGGCTTGATAAGCCATCAGACAAAGAGACCAGGGTGGTTTGAAATATCACACTATTACATATTTCAGAACATATTTATTTGAAGGGGCATGGCCAAGATGGGCACTGAGTAGCAGCAGACTTCAACAGCTCCACTAAAGAAATATTATTCTGACTGGAATTCTGCCTTCAGACTAAAAACTGAAAATACTTTTATACATGATTTAATAGAACTTAACTTCACCTATAATAATATCAACTTTAAAACTAAAAGAAGGCAGATTTTCTTGTCAAATTATTCTTGGATAACTTCTTCTCATCTGAAGAAATTCATCATGAGTTTCACTAAATCCAGCAACCAGGATTCCAGCCTTAAAAGAGAGATTCAGTCTTTGATAACAAATATACAAGACCTTACCACAAAAATTAATGTTACATACCAAAATAGACAATTTCAAGGAGAGGACTAACAAAGAAATGGATTTACTTCATCAAGATTTACTACAACAAAAATCTCAGATATCAGGTATCGAAGAAGCTCTAAATGATATGGATGAAAGAATTATAGAAAATGAAAATAATGTGGAATTCTTACTCAAACAAAATACTTTCTTGCAAAATAAACTAGATGATCTTGAAAACAGATCCAGATGCAACAATTTAGAATATTTGGATTACCTGAAGGCATAGAGGGGAATAGCATGACTAACTTTCTCACTACTTGGTTACCTAAAATTCTTGATCTCACTGAAGCTATGTCTTTTGGTATTGAGAGAGCATATTGTTCTCTTACCACAAGTAATACATCCAACAAAAAACAACCTAGATCTATCATTGTCAAATTCCTCTCATCTTCTGACAAGGAATTAGATCTAAAAACTGCATGGTCCAAGTCACCAATTAAATCAAATGAAGCTGTAGTACGCTTTGACAATGATTATGCATCAGCGGTTATAGCTAAAAGAAAAATATTTCTACCTTTGATAAAGGAATTGAAGAAAGCACAGGTGAAGTCTCATCTTTTTGTTCCCTGTGAAGCTAAAGATATTTTCATCGGAGGGTCCCAAAATGCTTGAAGACTTGGACTCTGCTCTGCATTATGTAAAAGACCATAAGAGCTTGGAAAAAATAGAAGACATGGAATGGGCTAATCCTACACTTAAGAGAATGGCATCTAATCCTACATGGAAAACCTCGGAGAAACAAAAAAGACTAAGAAATAAGTGACTTAAATATATCTGTTTGCAATTTCTTATATTTCTGGAAACAATGTCACTGAGTTAATTATTTGTTGATATTTTTACTTACAAGGTAAGCCTGTTTCTTTTTTTCACCTTCTCATTCCCATATAACCTTCAGTATACACATAATTTTAGCTTTTACTTAAACTGAGGTAAAATGGTAAACTATTTACAAACATACAGTCTTAAATATTGTTATAAAGATATCTCAAAGTTAGATGGTAAATAAATAAATCTATTATGAAAATAAAATAATCACTTCTCTTATATAAACATTTTAGATTCTCTGTATAATCTCTATTTAATTTAAACTAACAGCATTCAGATTAAATACAGTTTACATAGATATAAGTAGATAAGAGCTTACAACACATTCATATATATTTCTCTGTCTTCCTTATTGGAATCTGTTTTTTATCTCATAGTTTATATCTTAATAATTAATTTAAAGCGTTTATATATGTTAAATTCTTATGGTGATATTATGAAATAATAAGTTCTCAACATTTTACTATGATCCACAAGTGCACTTTCTTACAGTTTTAAATATATATATTTTTTGAGTTATGTGAATCTTAAATGTATTAATGGGGTTTAGTGATTTTTAAAATGCTTTGTGCTACAATAGAAGCTGTGTGGTACTGTTTAATAATAATGGATAACACAGGCATAGGCTATACACTCGTGCAGGCTATATAAAGCTTACAGATCTCACACACATGAACTTTCCCCATACTTAATGGAAACAAGTACATACCAGTTTTTTTGGTGTTTTTTTCGTGTAAATCGGCGAAAGACAACTTCTAGTGACTCTGTGAAGCTCGAGTTTGTTATCCACAAGCTTATTTAATCCTGAATTGCCTTATTTTCACAAAAAATCCTCTCTATAATCTCAAATGAGCTTCACAACATCACAACGTGATTTGATGACATCAGAGCTAGTCGCCCAGCCTAACCAGGAAGTCATTGCATGTAATTTTGTCGGAAATCTTCAGAAATGTTCAAAACAGCAGTATATACTTTAAAATTTTTTTTAGGCCTGCTTAATACAATGTTTGGACAAATCTTGACTTTAAAAGAAAAGAAATATTTTTCAACTGTGTCTTTTTATTCATGTCTCTGTTAACAGAAGAAAAAAAGGAAAAGTAAGTGTGCATTTACTTTAACTAATGAATGCCATACTATATATATTTCTGTGCCTTGCTTAACCTGATAAAATTATTTTTATTATAAATTATAACTAATTTTCATTCAGAGGCTGATAGCTGATATGAAAATAGCATGGGTTAAAGTAAGCTTATTTAAGATATGATGGCATGTTCTACTTCAGGTGCTTAAGCTGTCATTTGAGCTTTCATGCTAAGGATACATATACAAATCTGTTTTGAGCACTATATTAATATATAGCATTTGTTTTAACAAGGCTAGCAGTTACTTCAAATTATATTTTTCTTTATTAGAATGTTGCTTATTTTAGATATCAGAATTCTTTCTTCTGAATGATACTAAGAACAATATGTTATAACAATAGATTTGTATGCCAACTTAGTTTAATTCCCCCAAAGGGGCCCTGCAGAGTGGTCCTAGCTACAGAGAACTCAGAAAAGCGACTACTTTCTGGATTTAAGTATCTTTGCTTTTTTTTCACTTGGAATAGCTTCTGTAGCTTACCCTGAACTAGCTTGAACTGTTTTTTTAACTGTTTGCTGCATTATTTTAAAATCTGCACTTAAAGTTACTTTTTAGTCGAATTTGATCGAAAGTTTGTTTATTTGTTTGTTTAATTTAACTGTTGAGGCTGCCCACTAAAGTGTGCTAGCCTGTGTAACTGATTTATCACTGTTTCTGCATTTTCTGTGTGCTTCTATCAAAAAAAACAAAAAATAATCCTTGTTTTCCCGCCTCTCTTCGACTAGTTTAGACCAGTTTACAGGCATTGCTGTATTCTGGGCTGTGGTGTAGTTCCTGTGTTGTCCATTACCTTACTTGGATAAAAGAAAGTTTCTTTGCACACCAGTGGGAGTGGGGAGCCTTGAGCAGCCTACCTGTCCCTGTAGGAAGTGACCTCAGCACAAGAAGCTGTAGTAATTGGTTGTTTTGGACCATTTCTAGCTCTTTTGTAGTTCCCTGTTTAAAATCCGCCTCTGGGCATTTTTTTCTGGCTATACTGCTCAGACAAGCTCCTCGTGGTCCTGCAGAGTGGTTCTAGTTACAGAGAACTCAGAAAAGCGACTACGTTCTGGATTTAAGTATCGTTGCTTTTTTTTCACTTGGAATAGCTTCTGTAGCTTACCCTGAACTAGCTTGAACTGTTGTTTTAACTGTTTGCTGCATTATTTTAAAATCTGCACTTAAAGTTGCTTTTTAGTCGAATTTGATTGAAAGTTTGTTTGTTTGTTTGTTTGTTTAATTTAACTGTTGAGGCTGCCCACTAAAGTGTGCTAGCCTGTGTAACTGATTTATCACTGTTTCTGCATTTTCTGTGTGTTTCTATCAAAAAAACAAAAAAATAATCCTTGTTTTCCCGCCTCTCCTCGACTAGTTTAGACCAGTTTACAGGCATTGCTGTATTTTGGGCTGTGGTGTAGTTCCTGTGTTGTCCATTACCTTACTTGGATAGAAGGAAGTTTCTTTGCTCACCAGTGGGAGTTGGGAGTGGGGAGCCTTGAGCAGCCTACCTGTCCCTATTGGAAGTGACCTCAGCACAAGAAGCTGTAGTAATTGATTGTTTTGGACCATTTCTAGCTCTATTGTAGTTCCCTGCTTAAAATCCGCCTCAGGGCATTTTTTTCTGGCTATACTGCTCAGACAAGCTCCTCGTGGTCCTGCAGAGTGGTCCTAGCTACAGAGAACTCAGAAAAGCGACTACTTTCTGGATTTAAGTATCTTTGCATTTTTTTCACTTGGAATAGCTTCTGTAGCTTACCCTGAACTAGCTTGAACTGTTTTTTTAACTGTTTGCTGCATTATTTTAAAATCTGCACTTAAAGTTACTTTTTAGTCGAATTTGATCGAAAGTTTGTTTGTTTGTTTGTTTAATTTAACTGTTGTGGCTGCCCACTAAAGTGTGCTAGCCTGTGTAAATATCACTGTTTCTGCATTTTCTGTGTGTTTCTATCAAAAACACAAAAAAACAAAAAAAATAATCCTTGTTTTCCCGCCTCTCCTCAACTAGTTTAGACCAGTTTACAGGCATTGCTGTATTCTGGGCTGTGGTGTAGTTCCTGTGTTGTCCATTACCTTACTTGGATAGAAGGAAGTTTCTTTGCTCACCAGTGGGAGTGGGGAGCCTTGAGCAGCCTACCTGTCCCTGTAGCAAGTGACCTCAGCACAAGAAGCTGTAGTAATTGGTTGTTTTGGACCATTTCTAGCTCTTTTGTAGTTCCCTGTTTAAAATCTGCCTCTGGGCATTTTTTTCTGACTATACTGCTCAGACAAGCTCCTCGTGGTCCTGCAGAGTGGTGCTAGCTACAGAGAACTCAGAAAAGTGACTACTTTCTGGATTTAAGTATATTTGCTTTTTTTCACTTGGAAAGCTTCTGTAGCTTACCCTGAACTAGCTTGAACTGTTTTTTTAACTGTTTGCTGCATTATTTTAAAATCTGCACTTAAAGTTGCTTTTTAGTCGAATTTGATCGAAAGTTTGTTTGTTTGTTTGTTTAATTTAACTGTTGAGGCTGCCCACTAAAGTGTGCTAGCCTGTGTAACTGATTTATCACTGTTTCTGCATTTTCTGTGTGTTTCTATCAAAAAAAAAAACAAAAAAATAATCCTTGTTTTCCCACCTCTCCTCGACTAGTTTAGACCAGTTTACAGGCATTGCTGTATTCTGGGCTGTGGTGTAGTTCCTGTGTTGTCCATTACCTTACTTGGATAGAAGGAAGTTTCTTTGCTCACCAGTGGGAGTGGGGAGCCTTGAGCAGCCTACCTGTCCCTGTAGGAAGTGACCTCAGCACAAGAAGCTGTAGTAATTGGTTGTTTTGGACCATTTCTAGCTCTTTTGTAGTTCTCTGTTTAAAATCCGCCTCTGGGTGTTTTTTTCTGGATATACTGCTCAGTAAAGCTCCTCGTGGTCCTGCAAAGTGGTCCTAGCTACAGAGAACTCAGAAAAGTGACTACTTTCTGGATTTAAGTATCTTTGCTTTTTTTCACTTGGAATAGCTTCTGTAGCTTACCCTGAACTAGCTTGAACTGTTTTTTTAACTGTTTGCTGCATTATTTTAAAATCTGCACTTAAAGTTACTTTTTACTCGAATTTGATGAAAGTTTGTTTGTTTGTTTAATTTAACTGTTGAGGCTGCCCACTAAAGTGTGATAGCCTGTGTAACTGATTTATCACTGTTTCTGCATTTTCTGTGTGTTTCTATCAAAAAAACAAAAAAAATAATCCTTGTTTTCCCGCCTCTCCTCGACTAGTTTAGACCAGTTTACAGGCATTGCGGTATTCTGGGCTGTGGTGTAGTTCCTGTGTTGTCCATTACCTTACTTGGATAGAAGGAAGTTTCTTTGCTCACCAGTGGGAGTGGGGAGCCTTGAGCAGCCTACCTGTCCCTGTAGGAAGTGACCTCAGCACAAGAAGCTGTAGTAATTGGTTGTTTTGGACCATTTCTAGCTCTTTTGTAGTTCCCTCTTTAAAATCCACCTCTGGGCATTTTTTTCTGGCTATACTGCTCAGACAAGCTCCTCGTGGTCCTGCAGAGTGGTCCTAGCTACAGAGAACTCAGAAAAGCGACTACTTTCTGGATTTAAGTATCTTTGCTTTTTTCCACTTGGAATAGCTTCTGTAGCTTACCCTGAACTAGCTTGAACTGTTTTTTAACTGTTTGCTGCATTATTTTAAAATCTGCACTTAAAGTTACTTTTTAGTCAAATTTGATCGAAAGTTTGTTTGTTTGTTTGTTTAATTTAACTGTTGAGGCTGCCCACTAAAGTGTGCTAGCCTGTATAACTGATTTATCACTGTTTCTGCATTTTCTGTGTGTTTCTATCAAATAAACAAAAAAACAAAAAAAAATCCTTGTTTTCCCGCCTCTCCTCAACTAGTTTAGACCAGTTTACAGGCATTGCTGTATTCTGGGCTGTGGTGTAGTTCCTGTGTTGTCCATTACCTTACTTGGATAGAAGGAAGTTTCTTTGCTCTCCAGTGGGAGTGGGGAGCCTTGAGCAGCCTACCTGTCCCTGTAGGAAGTGACCTCAGCACAAGAAGCTGTAGTAATTGGTTGTTTGGACCATTTCTAGCTCTTTTGTAGTTCCCTGTTTAAAATCTGCCTCTGGGCGTTTTTTTCTGGCTATACTACTCAGACAAGCTCCTCGTGGTCCTGCAGAGTGGTCCTAGCTACAGAGAACTCAGAAAAGTGACTACTTTCTGGATTTAAGTATCTTTGCTTTTTTTCACTTGGAATAGCTTCTGTAGCTTACCCTGAACTAGCTTGAACTGTTTTTTAACTGTTTGCTGCATTATTTTAAAATCTGCACTTAAAGTTGCTTTTTAGTCGAATTTGATCGAAAGTTTGTTTGTTTGTTTGTTTAATTTAACTGTTGAGGCTGCCCACTAAAGTGTGCTAGCCTGTGTAACTGATTTATCACTGTTTCTGCATTTTCTGTGTGTTTCTATCAAAAAAAAAAAAAAAAATAATCCTTGTTTTCCCACCTCTCCTCGACTAGTTTAGACCAGTTTACAGGCATTGCTGTATTCTGGGCTGTGGTGTAGTTCCTGTGTTGTCCATTACCTTACTTGGATAGAAGGAAGTTTCTTTGCTCACCAGTGGGAGTGGGGAGCCTTGAGCAGCCTACCTGTCCCTGTAGGAAGTGACCTCAGCACAAGAAGCTGTAGTAATTGGTTGTTTTGGACCATTTCTAGCTCTTTTGTAGTTCCCTGTTTAAAATCCGCCTCTGGGCATTTTTTTCTGACTATACTGCTCAGACAAGCTCCTCGTGATCCTGCAGAGTGGTCCTAGCTACAGAGAACTCAGAAAAGTGACTACTTTCTGGATTTAAGTATATTTGCTTTTTTTCACTTGGAAAGCTTCTGTAGCTTACCCTGAACTAGCTTGAACTGTTTTTTTAACTGTTTGCTGCATTATTTTAAAATCTACACTTAAAGTTGCTTTTTAGTCGAATTTGATCGAAAGTTTGTTTGTTTGCTTGTTTAATTTAATTGTTGAGGCTGCCCACTAAAGTGTGCTAGCCTGTGTAACTGATTTATCACTGTTTCTGCATTTTCTGTGTGTTTCTATCAAAAAAACAAAAAAATAATCCTTGTTTTCCCGCCTCTCCTCGACTAGTTTAGACCAGTTTACAGGCATTGCTGTATTCTGGCCTGTGGTGTAGTTCCTGTGTTGTCCATTACCTTACTTGGATAGAAGGAAGTTTCTTTGCTCACCAGTGGGAGTTGGGAGTGGGGAGCCTTGAGCAGCCTACCTGTCCCTGTAGGAAGTGTCCGCAGCACAAGAAGGTGTAGGAATTGATTGTTTTGGACCATTTCTAGCTCTATTGTAGTTCACTGTTTAAAATCTGCCTCTGGGCATTTTTTTCTGGCTATACTGCTCAGACAAGCTCCTCGTGGTCCTGCAGAGTGGTCCTAGCTACAGAGAACTCAGAAAAGCGACTACTTTCTGGATTTAAGTATCTTTGCTTTTTTCACTTGGAATAGCTTCTGTAGCTTACCCTGAACTAGCTTGAACTGTTTTTTAACTGTTTGCTGCATTATTTTAAAATCTGCACTTAAAGTTGCTTTTAGTCAATTTGATCGAAAGTTTGTTTGTTTGCTTGTTTAATTTAACTGTTGAGGCTGCCCACTAAAGTGTGCTAGCCTGTGTAAATATCACTGTTTCTGCATTTTCTGTGTGTTTCTATCAAAAACACAAAAAAACAAAAAAATAATCCTTGTTTTCCCGCCTCTCCTCAACTAGTTTAGACCAGTTTACAGGCATTGCTGTATTCTGGGCTGTGGTGTAGTTCCTGTGTTGTCCATTACCTTACTTGGATAGAAGGAAGTTTCTTTGCTCTCCAGTGGGAGTGGGGAGCCTTGATCAGCCTACCTGTCCCTGTAGGAAGTGACCTCAGCACAAGAAGCTGTAGTAATTGGTTGTTTGGACCATTTCTAGCTCTATTGTAGTTCCCTGTTTAAAATCTGCCTCAGGGCGCTTTTTCTGGCTATACTACTCAGACAAGCTCCTCGTGGTCCTGCAGAGTGGTCCTAGCTACAGAGAACTCAGAAAAGTGACTACTTTCTGGATTTAAGTATCTTTGCTTTTTTTCACTTGGAATAGCTTCTGTAGCTTACCCTGAACTAGCTTGAACTGTTTTTTTAACTGTTTGCTGCATTATTTTAAAATCTGCACTTAAAGTTGCTTTTTAGTCGAATTTGATCGAAAGTTTGTTTGTTTGTTTGTTTAATTTAACTGTTGAGGCTGCCCACTAAAGTGTGCTAGCCTGTGTAACTGATTTATCACTGTTTCTGCATTTTCTGTGTGTTTCTATCAAAAAAACAAAAAAACAAAAAAATAATCCTTGTTTTCCCACCTCTCCTCGACTAGTTTAGACCAGTTTACAGGCATTGCTGTATTCTGGGCTGTGGTGTAGTTCCTGTGTTGTCCATTACCTTACTTGGATAGAAGGAAGTTTCTTTGCTCACCAGTGGGAGTGGGGAGCCTTGATCAGCCTACCTGTCCCTGTAGGAAGTGACCTCAGCACAAGAAGCTGTAGTAATTGGTTGTTTGGACCATTTCTAGCTCTTTTGTAGTTCCCTGTTTAAAATCTGCCTCTGGGCATTTTTTTCTGACTATACTGCTCAGACAAGCTCCTCGTGGTCCTGCAGAGTGGTGCTAGCTACAGAGAACTCAGAAAAGTGACTACTTTCTGGATTTAAGTATATTTGCTTTTTTTTCACTTGGAATAGCTTCTGTAGCTTACCCTGAACTAGCTTGAACTGTTTTTTAACTGTTTGCTGCATTATTTTAAAATCTACACTTAAAGTTGCTTTTTAGTCGAATTTGATCGAAAGTTTGTTTGTTTGCTTGTTTAATTTAACTGTTGAGGCTGCCCACTAAAGTGTGCTAGCCTGTGTAACTGATTTATCACTGTTTCTGCATTTTCTGTGTGTTTCTATCAAAAAAACAAAAAAGCAAAAAAATAATCCTTGTTTTCCCACCTCTCCTCGACTAGTTTAGACCAGTTTATAGGCATTGCTGTATTATGGGCTGTGGTGGTAGTTCCTGTGTTGTCCATTACCTTACTTGGATAGAAGGAAGTTTCTTTGCTCACCAGTGGGAGTGGGGAGCCTTGAGCAGCCTACCTGTCCCTGTAGGAAGTGACCTCAGCACAAGAAGCTGTAGTAATTGGTTGTTTTGGACCATTTCTAGCTCTTTTGTAGTTCTCTGTTTAAAATCCGCCTCTGGGCATTTTTTTCTGGCTATACTGCTCAGACAAGCTCCTCGTGGTCCTGCAAAGTGGTCCTAGCTACAGAGAACTCAGAAAAGCGACTACTTTCTGGATTTAAGTATCTTTGCTTTTTTTTCACTTGGAATAGCTTCTGTAGCTTATCCTGAACTAGCTTGAACTGTTTTTTTAACTGTTTGCTGCATTATTTTAAAATCTGCACTTAAAGTTACTTTTTAGTCGAATTTGATCGAAAGTTTGTTTGTTTAATTTAACTGTTGAGGCTGCCCACTAAATTGTGCTAGCCTGTGTAACTGATTTATCACTGTTTCTGCATTTTCTGTGTGTTTCTATCAAAAAAACAAAAAAATAATCCTTATTTTCCCGCCTCTCCTCGACTAGTTTAAACCAGTTTACAGGCATTGCTATATTCTGGGCTGTGGTGTAGTTCCTGTGTTGTCCATTACCTTACTTGGATAAAAGAAAGTTTCTTTGCTCACCAGTGGGAGTGGGGAGCCTTGAGCAGCCTACCTGTCCCTGTAGGAAGTGACCTCAGCACAAGAAGCTGTAGTAATTGGTTGTTTTGGACCATTTCTAGCTCTTTTGTAGTTCCCTGTTTAAAATCCACCTCTGGGCGTTTTTTTCTGGCTATACTGCTCAGACAAGCTCCTCGTGGTCCTGCAGAGTGGTCCTAGCTACAGAGAACTCAGAAAAGCGACTACTTTCTGGATTTAAGTATCTTTGCTTTTTTCCACTTGGAATAGCTTCTGTAGCTTACCCTGAACTAGCTTGAACTGTTTTTAACTGTTTGCTGCATTATTTTAAAATCTGCACTTAAAGTTACGTTTTAGTCAAATTTGATCGAAAGTTTGTTTGTTTGTTTAATTTAACTGTTGAGGCTGCCCACTAAAGTGTGCTAGCCTGTATAACTGATTTATCACTGTTTCTGCATTTTCTGTGTGTTTCTATCAAAAAAACAAAAAAACAAAAAAAATCCTTGTTTTCCCACCTCTCCTCGACTAGTTTATACCAGTTTACAGGCATTGCTGTATTCTGGGCTGTGGTGTAGTTCCTGTGTTGTCCATTACCTTACTTGGATAGAAGGAAGTTTCTTTGCTCACCAGTGGGAGTGGGGAGCCTTGAGCAGCCTCCCTGTCCCTATAGGAAGTGACCTCAGCACAAGAAGCTGTAGTAATTCGTTGTTTTGGACCATTTCTAGCTCTATTGTAGTTTCCTGTTTAAAATCCGCCTCTGGGCATTTTATTCCTGGCTATACTGCTCAGACAAGCTCCTCGTGGTCCTGCAGAGTGGTTCTAGCTACAGAGAACTCAGAAAAGTGACTACTTTCTGGATTTAAGTATCTTTGCTTTTTTTCACTTGGAATAGCTTCTGTAGCTTACCCTGAACTAGCTTGAACTGTTTTTTAACTGTTTGCTGCATTATTTTAAAATCTGCACTTAAAGTTACTTTTTAGTCGAATTTGATCGAAAGTTTGTTTGTTTGTTTGTTTAATTTAACTGTTGAGGCTGCCCACTAAAGTGTGCTAGCCTGTGTAACTGATTTATCACTGTTTCTGCATTTTCTGTGTGTTTCTATCAAAAAAAAACAAAAAAAAAATCCTTGTTTTCCCACCTCTCCTCGACTAGTTTAGACCAGTTTACAGTCATTGCTGTATTCTGGGCTGTGGTGTAGTTCCTGTGTTGTCCATTACCTTACTTGGATAGAAGGAAGTTTCTTTGCTCACCAGTGGGAGTGGGGAGCCTTGAGCAGCCTACCTGTCCCTGTAGGAAGTGATCTAGCACAAGAAGCTGTAGTAATTGGTTGTTTTGGACCATTTCTACCTCTTTTTTATTTCCCTGTTTAAAATCCGCGTTTGCATGGCTTTACGCGTTTGTAGCGCCGGTTAAAGAAGGTTAAACTTTTTCTGGCTCCGCCAAGTCTGCTCTTCAAATTTTCCCTTAAGGAAGCTCTACTCTTAGTATAATCAGACTACTCACTATATTATAAGCCTAACACTTGTTCTCAATACTTCTCTACTAAGTAAGCACTCTCATACTAAGTAAAGCACTACATCTACCTACCACCCCTGTGAATATCCACTTCCCTTAAAGGTACAGCACTCCCTTATTCTGTTCTAGCATGTCGAGTGGTAGATTACTGGCGTCCTCTCCAGTTCAACTGGTCAATCTGGGTATCTTGAGACAATGCTATAATTGTCTCATGTACACAGACAACCCTCTCCTCCTCCCAACAAACACAAATACATGTGAGAGATGCAACTATATAGCCAAACTGGAGGCTGAACTCTCTCAACTCAGGGCTGGCATGACCATACAGGAGGAGATGGTAACCACACACACAACAATCCCAGTCCCACATAGACCTACCACAACTGCAAACCAAACACATAAAAACACAAAGACATACTCAGAGGCTCTAATAAAAAACTTACCAAAACAACAGAGGCTCCCAAAGCAGACATCCAAAAATCCACCACCTCAAAACAAAACACATGCAACACATACTTCAATAAATCAGTGTCTCAACCAATCACAGCCCTTAAGGCCAAACACCATGCCTGATACACTAGTAATAGGTGACTCTATAGTCAGACACACTGATGTCCTGCTGACCAGGCTGAACAAGGAGAGGGTGACTGTGACTGTCTATCGGGAGCTAGGATCCGCCACATAACACACACACTCAAGTCACTCCAAAGCAAGTACAAATATGACTGTCATTGTCCATGCTGGCGTGAATGACCTGAGACGTACCTCCCTGGACTACATGAAAAGAGACATAGAGGAGCTCTCCGATTATGTAGCCCAGGCTGGTATGACCCTGACCCTGAGCAGCATCTTGCCCTCACCAAGAATGATACCACAATACAAAGACAAGATGATCAGCTTTAATAATTGGCTCAAGTACTGGTGTCATTCTAAGGGGATTTAATGTCTGTCTGCCTGGGATGACATGTTGGACAAGCCACGCTGCTTCGCAAGGGATGGCTTACTCCTGTCACCACTGGGCTTCCGGATATTGGCTAAGGCTCTTGCCACCCGCATAGTGCCTTTTTTAGGTAAGGCTCAAAAGACAAACCCACCTCCTTAGAAAACAAAAATGGAAAAAAACTAAGGGTAATGCTGCTCAATGCCAGAAGTCTAAATCTCAAGATGCAGGCACTCGATGCACTCCTCAGCATGGAGAACATCGACATCTGTGCAGTAACTGAAACCTGGTTCAAGGCTCCTGAGAGTACCATAGCACTACCAGGTTATACATCGTATCATGCTTTTCAGCCCCAAAACCCGGGCCGAACCACAAAGGGAGGGGGAGTGTCCATATTCATCAAGGACACCCACACCTCCAGGTTAGTAGCAACACATGAAGCATCAGAGACCATACAGGTGCAACTAACCATAGGCAAAACTGCTATACAACTGGTAGCATGTTGCAGACCACCCTCCCAATCTCAGGAACCCCACTCAGCCTTCCTGAAGACGTTGGAGGATATGAATGTATCACAAAATACCATCATACTGGGAGACTTCAACTACCCAAACATAGATTGGGTACATTATTCTAGCCCTAATACCCTAGCCCAAAGGTTCCTGGAATTCATAAATTCAAATGCACTGGAACAACTAGTCACCTCTCCCACTAGGGGAGATAATATACTAGACTTGATCATCACAAACATGGGGACAAAATGCTCCACACCGGAAGTATACCCCTCACTAGTGAGATCTAACCACAAACTAATCACCCTAGATATACATATCCCACCTCCACCCCAGCACAAAAGACCACAGTGAAAAACTTCTCAAAAGCAGACTTCACTCTTCTTAAGACTGAGATGGTATCCTTTAAGCCCACTGTGCCAGTGGATACCACATCCCACAATGCCGAATCCTTCACAAATGGTTTCTATGGACATCTCCAAGAATGCATGGATCATGCAATCCCAAATAAATCCAAGTCCCTCTCCACCAAAGGCAAGCATCCTGTCTGGTGGACCTCAGCCATTAACAAATTGTATAACAAAGAAGGAAGCTACTGCGTCAGAGCAAAATCCCATGAAGGAAAACATCTCTGATCAACATTAGCAGAAAACTACGTTCTCTCATAAAAACATCCAAGGCCAACTTTGTGAGAAAAATCGCTAAGGACACTAAAAATAACCACAAAGCCTTCTTCAGCTATGTTAGAAACCTGGAAACCCTCAGATATGCTCAGAGTTAGTTCACAACAACAAAAATACACTGAACCCACAGATATTGCCAACATTCTGGCTGACAGGTTCAGTGCAAATTTCTCCTCCCTCACCCCAAAAGAAGAAATACTTATCCCAGCTGAATATAATCTCCCTGTCATCTCAGATGTCCAAGTGAGAACCACCCTAAACAAAGCTAAAAACACAGCATCAATGGGACCTGACGGTATCCTGGGTTGCGTGTTACGTGAACTCAAGAGGAGCTAAACCCACACATAAAATGCTATTTAAACTTAGCCTTACTTCAGGATATGTTCCTGAACACTGGCGTACAGCAACAGTGGTCCCACTCCACAAAGGGGGGTACCTCTACAGACCCTGGGAACTACCGCCATAAGCTTAACCAGCCTGGTCTGCAAAGCTATGGAAAGAATCATTATGGAACTCATAAACAGAGGCATAGGGGACCTACAGACACTTGACCCCACCCAGTTCAGCTTTGTAAAGGGCAGATCCTGCCTTTTGAACCTGGTTGACTTTTTCGAAACAGTCACTAGAGCCATTGATGAGGGCAAAGCAGTCCATAGAGCCTACCTGGACTTGGCTAAGGCCTTCGACACAATACCCCACTCAGGCATCATAGATAAGCTCAACAGCTTAAACGTAAACCCTTATGTCACTAGATGTGTTGCAAACTGGCTAAAGGACAGAACCCATAAACTTAAAATCGCTGGAGCAATGTCAGACTCAAAGCCAGTCACAAGTGGTGTCCCACAGGGATCTGTCCTGGGACCCCTCTTGTTCGGCATTTATTTCTCAGATGTTAAAGCAAACATGGGAGGGTTGTGGCTGACAAAGTTTGCAGATGACTGCAAACTAGGCACCATAGTCGATACACCAGCGGACACATACATCCTACAAAAAGGCCTCACAGAAACAGACAACTGGTGCCGGAGTCACGGCCTTAAACTCTTTGGGAAAAACAAAGTACCCACAAATTATCACATAGACAGCAACCCACTGAGTATGGAAAAAGTAATCAGAGACCTAGGAACCCAAGTCAACAGCGACCTCTCATTTGACACCCACGTTGCCAAAGTGGTTAGAAAAACATTCTACCTTGCACACCTCATCATGAAGGGATTCACATCCAGATCCAAGGATGTCATTGTACCCCTATACTCCTCCCTCATCAGACCCATGATTGAGTACAATGCCCCATTTGGCATGTACCTCACCCGCATTGCAACAGCTGGAGAGACCACAAAAGTACCTCACCAAGAGGATCAAGGGTCTCCAACATATGTCTTATTCTGCTAGACTAAAGAAACTTCAGCTCTATTCAGTAGCATACCGCCTGCTCAGAGGTGATCTCTGCCTGACGTACAAGGCCATGTCCAATCAGGATCTGATGGACATGCTCCACCTCAAAAAATCCAAATCCATAAGGACCATGAGAGCTAAAGACTTAAACCTCGGCACAAGTATGAATAGGACATGCTGGAGGGATACATTCATAACCCAGAGGCTTCCCATGCTTTGGAACAAGATCCCAGTTTGTATTAGGCAGAGCCCCTCACTGACTCTCTTCAAGAGAAATCTTGATGAGTGGATGGGAGATCGTAAGTTTACCCCAGGGGTCACATCTGTGTCACTGCTAGACAGGGGCACAGTAAACTAAGTGTATTATATATGGGGACCTTTGTTGTGTCACTACTAGACAGTGGCACACTATTCTAAATTTATTCTGTACATTTTTTGTACCACTTCATGGGGTGGCAAAAGCCACATCACTATGGCTAGGCTTACAAATGCCCCAGGGCAGATAACCTAGTACTATACTATGAAACTATGAAACTATGATTTCAACAGAGAACATTAGCAAATTAACTATTGTAACAGCAATTTTCACTATATCTAACAACATATGATTCAATAGAAGTTAAAGTGCCTTTTTTATGTGGGTTGTTTGCAAGCATAAAGAATGACTTCATCAATAGAGGATTTCTAACAAATGCCATACTATTCTAGGATATATTTAGTTACATAATTCTCATAAAACATGACTATGATATAAGCAATACCAGATGAGTTACATTGATTAGAACTCTGTCTTACCGGTTTTAATGAATATGTCATTATATATTGAGTTACTGTTTTGTCTGTTTAACATTTATATATAGTGGAGGCTGTGTTATGTTGCTGCTGTTTAGGGGTTTGATCCAAGTGACAGATGTCACTGGGGCAAGGAGTTTACAACTCCAGGCAGGTAGCTACACCATTTTTGTATGACATATATACTACATTTAATTTTCTTAATAAGTTCTTTCTGGCATCCATTATAATTCAAATATATATAATTGTAAGTTGCAAGAATCGTATAACGCATACTATGTATTTTATAGTAACAGACATTGACTATAATTTAAATAACAGATATTTTGGAGAGGATTACATAAAACATATACAAGATAGCACACAAAACACAAGAATTTCTTACTCAATTATAATGCTATTATGACCACATTAAAAGGTTTATCAATCAACATAAATGGTCTGACTAACCCTATTAAAACAGGAAGTTTATTTAAATACTTAACTATACACAAACCAAACATATTTTTACAAAAAACACATTTATTAAAATAAAATATTATTTTTTTTAAACACTAATAAAAATATAGTTATTGCTGGTTCTAAACATTCTTAAAAGAAAAGAGGAGCAGCAATTCTTTGGAACAGAACTCTCCCTTTACCTATAATTATTAAATCTTATCAGGATGATAAAGGGATGCTTTGCTTGGTGATAACCAAAATAAATACAAAACTTTTCACTTTAGTAAACAACTATTGGTTACCGGGCATTGGAATTAGTACTATTAAACAACAATTGAACCAAATTGTATCTCAATCTAAGGGTAATATTATGGCAGGAGATTTTAACTGTGTTTTAATCAAAAAAGACTCTAGTACTTTAGGGAAAAAGAAGATTACCTCACAATCTAAACAACTAATACAATTCAAGGATACATATCATCTAAAAGATATACATAACTATACAGATTTGAGCTCACCTCAATTCACATTCTTTTCCAATAGATTCAAAACATACTCCAGAACAGATAGGGTAATTATATCCATGCAAATAATAAATGATTTAATAGACACCAAGATTGTGTCTTGCCCTATTTCAGATCATAATACAATCATATTTGAGCTTAACTTAAATGATACCCCAAAGACTCATATAAGAAGAATTCCTGCATACATAACTCAATTAAAAGAATTTCAAGCATTTTTTGAAGAAGAAACACAAAATTTTATAAAAATCAACTTAACATCCAACTCTCATGACATGGGATGCATTGAAAGCTTACTTATACGGACAAATAAAGAAATGGTATTATAACAAAATAAAGTCCTGGGATGAAGATAAAAAAAAATACAAGACAAACTAGATAGGTTACACCTAAACATTAATGATAAGTTCACTCCTAAGAATATTAGAGATGAAATAAACAAAACTAAGGAGGAATATAGTGCTATCTTACATCATAAGACTATGATTTCCTTAGAAAAATTTAAATTCCTTGTCTATTCAGCAAACCCGAAACATTTAACTAACCTTGCAAATAAAACCAAAATAATCAATAAACAAAATTATATTAAATAAATATACTCGTTGAGAAAAAAGAAAAAGGTTTATATACTAGACATAATAGATGAATTCAGACATCATTTTTACACGATTAATCAAACTTCACATATCATTCAACCTATAGATAAAATAAATGAATACATTAAAAAAAACTTGTATGTCAAACAACAGCAGTCGGAAATTATAGACAAACAAATCTCTCTAGTTGATATACAAACTCAAATTAATAAGCTTAAACAGAACAAAGCACTAGGCAATGACGGTATCATACCTGAACTATATAAAATTATGTCTAAAATAGCTAGTTCTTTACTCCATAATGTATCTACTATAGCCCAGAATGACATAGTATTGCCTCCATCCTGGAAATATACATGTATATTGCCCATTCTAAAATCTAGTTGTTGTTGTTGTATCTTTCGTCTTTTCCCAGTTAGGGGTCACCACAGCAGAACTCCAGTCCGCTAATGATTGGCAGTAGATTTTTACGTACTGACTTGCCAGGTCTGATGCACAACCTTCAACGAAGGTAGGCCCATTCACGCATGTCTCCACACAGAAGACGCTTTAGCTGAGAATCGAACACGACAACGTAAGGACCCTAAATTATGTACTTCCTATAGACCCGTATCTCTTTTAAATATCGATTATAAAATGTTCATGAATATTTATGCTGATAGATTAAAAAAAATCTTACCCCAGTTAATTAATGATGACCAGACAGGTTTTGTAACTAATAAAAGTACATATGATAACATTAAACAGTCTCTTATTTTAATTGATTATTCACACAGAAAGAAAAAAACTTGTCACTGGTTAGTCTTGACATTAATTCAGCATTTGACTCAATACATTGGGATTATCTATTCACATTATTACAATGTTTAAACTTTTCAGATCATTTTATTAACCTATTAATACATCTTTATAAAGGGACCCTGGATTATATCAAAATTAGAACATACACATCAACTCAAATACCCATCACAAAGGGAATAAAACAAGGATGCCCCCTATCTCCCTTACTGTTTACCCTTATAATGGAACCATGGGCTAATGATATATGAAGAAATAAAAACATACGAGGTTTGGAAATAAATGATGAAATAACTAATTTCAGTTATTTGCTGATGATGCGCTCAATACCACTAAGGGAGATAATTCCTCCATAACAGCCTTATTTGAAGCCGTTAACACATTTCAAAACATATCTGGACTGACATTTAATGATGACAAAACTAAGATCCTACCTATTTATTCAAACAATAATAAGAGAAACATTAACAATGATACAAACAAATTCTTCACATATCAAATTATATACTTAGGTATCATCCTTGCTAAAGATATTAAATTAATCACAAAACTTAACTATAATAAATGTTATATAAATGTTCAAACCTTACTAATGAAATGGAATACAATTATATTTACAAATGAGGAAAGATTAACTATCATTAAAATGATAATTCTGCCTAAAATTCTCTATATTATACAATCTATTTTAATACTTCCTAATAAAGTATTCATTAATAAGTTCAATTCCCTGTTATTAAAACTTTTTTGGTTTCCCAGGAAACCTAGGATAGCACTCAAACACCATCTTTATAGTTGGAACAAAGGGAGGCATAGCCTTTCCTGATTTGAACCTTTATTCTAATTCCGCTATTATTAGATCCATAGCACAACTTTTAAATACTTCATAACAGGCCAAATGGAAAATATTCTGGGAATCTTCAGCTATGCTACTAATATTGAAACCACAACCTTACAAATTAGAATTAATAAACAACCCAATATTATGGATACTTAAAGATTACTTCACTGCACACAGCATAACCAAACATTCATTTTAGCTACTTACACAATATATCAATACATTTTAGACATTTTATATATAAACACTCTAGATATAAAGAACTTTTCTTTATAATTTTCCCAATAGCCTTTACTCAAGAATCCTTACAATCTTCAGACATAGATAAAATCACCTTGTTTAAACAAAAGGGTCTTTTGTATTGGTTCCAACTAATCACAGATGAAAGGGTTAAGGACGTAAATCAGATAACAAGTGAATTTTAGTTAGACAAATCCCTTTGGCTTAATATACAATCCCTCAGACTATTCTTGCAAAATAAGATAGACCTGATTACTCCAGCTAACAAACGTGACACTAGCATACTACTAGCTTTTTAATTCAATTATCCAACATGAACAAACTTATTCAGACAAAATATCATTTATATACAGACTTATTAGAGAAGAAACATATTGTTGTCCAGCTAATTTATGGAACTACTATTATATAACAAATAAGGAATTTAGATAAAACAAATATATTAGAATCTGCAGGGAAAACAACACTTTCACTTAAATGGAAAATATATTCCTGGAGATTTTTATATAGATCTTTCTACACCCCTCAACTAATGAGTAAAATTAATGGAAAACAAAACATATGTAACAGATGTAAGTCTAATATAAACATTGACTGGACCCATACGTTTTATGACTGCCCTGCAATAAGT
This sequence comes from Protopterus annectens, assembly GCF_019279795.1. Lineage (NCBI taxonomy): Eukaryota > Metazoa > Chordata > Ceratodontiformes > Protopteridae > Protopterus > Protopterus annectens. The sequence continues at coordinate 437,944,121 of NC_056745.1, forward strand.
TTATTTTGGAAAAGTATCAATGAACTTCTGCAAGCAATATTCACAGACAATTTCACTTTGACCAAATCTTTAATACTCTTCAATACACCTATACCTTGCTGTGTAAAACAAAGTTAAATATTCCTTACTCTGGGCAATACTGGCAGTAGCCAGGAAAACTATAACAAGGAACTGGATATCTGAATCCTCTCCATCTTATAATGATTTTAAGAAAATTCTAATGGAAGTTTGTCAATTACAGATTGCAACTATGACATCTAGAACAACTAGAAAAACTTATAATTATCATTTATGGGTCAATTTACAGAATCTGTTGAAAAGAGATTGACAATGATATCATATAAATTAAATTTCAGCCTCTTTATGTGTTTTATATATATATATATATATATATATATATATATATATATATATGGAAAAATCAAATACTAGTCATTACAATAATAATCAATGGATGTCTTTGTAAACAGTTTTAGTAATTTAATTTTATTTGTTAAATATTGTTATTTGAATGTCTATGTAAACACCTTTTTGAATTGCAAATATTTTGTGTTAAAAAAACATGTGAATGTCTATATATATATATATATATATATATATATATATATATATATATATATATATATATATATATATATATATATATATATATATATATATATATATATATATATTTACTTAAAATCAATAAAATTGTTTTAAAATAAAGAACATATTTATTTGTTTATTTGTTTGCTTATTTATTTGTATTTTTTTGATCAGAAGAAGCCCAACAGGAAGAATTTCAGAAGCCTAGTGATAAAAGATCCATTATTAATTTTCCAGATCATGGCAACAGAAGAACAGTGAATAAATCAAGAATGGTTTGGGTATACAGAAGGACACGATAAGGAAGAGTATAAGAAAATTCAAAGGAAAGCATAATTGCATTACAGTCTAAGATGTCATTTGGAAATATGTGCTTACAGTTCTACACAGGCAGTCTGAGCATAGGTAGCTTCATGAAGGGAATGATAAACAATTGCTTACAACTATTTTGCTTTATCAAAAGTCATTTCCTAGCAACACATAAACAGGCAAAGCAGAATGAAGTAAGATAAAATAGATATGGAGGGGCGTAGCCTGGATGGCTGAGTGAAAGCAGCATGTTCTCAGAGCTCTGCAGTAACTTTACATTTTCTAAGGAAAAATTAATCAAAAAAGAAAACATTTTTCAAAGAAAATTTTATAATAGACTACAATGCTGTCAAATATTGTGAAGATATTCCAAAGTTTTCCTGACAAAATACTTCAGAGACTTACCAGGTTTTTGAAAAGATGAGTACTTCTAAACATTCCCATGCTGACTTCTCACTAAATAATTACATACAACAAGTAACTTCTACTCTCCAGGAATTATCACTAAAAATACATGGACTCCAGGAAAACTTAGAAAGCTTGAGAGAAAAGAATGTAAAATAAACAGGCATTTTCAAAAAAAAGATGCAGCAACATCAAGCTAAAATTATTGATATAGAAAATGCTTTAAATGATCTAGAAGGAAGAATAAAGGAGAAAGAAACACAGACTCAATATCTATTAAAACAAAATGAATACCTACTAAAACATAACACATGGTTAATAAATACATTAGATGACCTCAGAAAGAGAAAGGAATTGTAACACAAGAATATTTGGTTTACCTGAAAAGCAAAGGGAGAAGACATAAGTGCTTTTTTAACTACTTGGATACCTGGATTGTTAAACTTTCAAAAAGGATTGTCATATGGTCTAGAAAGAGCACATAGAACCATAGGTAGACCTATACCATCTGTTTTATTTCCACCAAGATCAATAATTGTAAAATGTTTCTTTTATAGATAAGTAACTTATTCTTAAAGCAGCATGGAAAAAATCTCCTTTGAAGTTTAGACAGCACAGCTTTAGATTTGACAATGATTATTCAGCAAAAACCTTGGGGCTCAGAAAGACATGCTAGCCATTAGTGAAGCTTCTTAACAAAATGGAATTAAATGTCAAATAATTTTCCCAGCAAGAATAAGAATGCACTTATCTACCAGATTGAGAATATTCAACTCTATTGATAGCCACAACAGAAGAGATGGACTGGTTCTCTCCTACATTAAAGAGATACTTAGACAAAGCTTCATGGACTGCCATAAAAAAGAAAGAAACAAAAATGTGTGCTAACAGCTTATTTCAACAGCAAATATCTGAAGACTCTGCAGATAACATGAACTGAAAATCTAAACTTCTTACTGTACTTCAAGGACATGTACTGTGCTCTGCTATACATTTACTGAAAAAGGTGACATCTTTTAAAGCAAATATAGACCACTTGCTGTTGCTAACTTTAAATTCTAATAATATAAACAGTATAATATGCAATATAAATGTTTATAACTATGACTGGTGCTTAAACATATTGTAAAATAAAAGGTAAAATGAAACTCCTATATTCAATATAATACTTTACTTTTTAAAATACTTTCTGCTTTACTAACGTAATACCATGTTTGATTTTGGCTGCAAAAGTTATAATTGGAATGATTTGAAAGAGATATGTTTGGGAATTGAATTAATTTTATATATGAGAGGAGATACTATGAAGCATGATTATATATGTGGAAAAGTGGTTATATTTTTCTTTTGTTTCCTGTCATCTCTCCTCGTATACTTGAATTTTCTCTGCTCTCTTCCTTCCCACTTTTGACTTGTACCTAAAGATTAGATTGCCTGTCAGTGACTGGCTTATTTCAGGGTGAATATGACATGGATTTTCCTAGGGATAGAGCACACTTTACTTCATTGCTGTTATTTGGGGTTTAGTTAGTAGTGAGTATAGTGACAGGGTAAAGGGAAAAACAATGTTTCAAAGGAGAGTAGAGAAAGTTTGTATTTCCCCACTTTCATGTGTACCTTCCTAAAAGACTTAATGTCCTGGTTTCTTGTTAAAAAGTGAGGCAATATATACAAGGCGAATCGAGCTTTTTTTTATTTATTTATTTTATTTTATTTTATTTTATTTTACATTTGTTAACCGGGAAATTCTGACTGGACCAGGTCCATTTTCAGCGGAGGCCCGGGGAGAAAAGCTCCAACATCAAGTTATACAAATGCAGTACATCCAGCATAATACACAAAACAGGTTATATCATGTATGCTGAGCATAGTAATATAACAAGAAATTAATAAAAACACTCCAGGTAAAAGAAGATCTAGAACATAGGTAAAAAGACGTCAGTCATACATTGGTAGGAAAAGAAAATATATCAAGTAAGATTCTACAGTTAAAAGTACCCTTTCAGATAACCATGCCTACAGGGGATCAGAGCTCCAGCATGTGATCAGAGAGGAATTTGGGGAGTTAATAGTAGTATGGGTAGGGTTATGTGATACAAGGGCATAACCAGGTACTAAGAAGGTGCTATTTGAGAGAGTTTTTGAATATGGATGTGGAGGGGGCAGTGGACACAGATAGGGGAAGAGCGTTCCAATTTCTGTCAACGGTGTGGGAGTAGGGCGCTTTCCCTGCATTATTGTTAGCCTTGGTGATGGAGAGGGGAGATTTTTCACTGGATCTTAGGTACCGGTTTGCAGTATAGATAGTAAGTAGGTTGGATAATGAGGGTTTTTTTTCAGGATATTTGAATATATTGTAGGCTGTGCCCAGCTGGTGATAGTTAAATAGCTGTGGTAGCTCAAGCCATTTTAGTTCTTTTAGTGCAGCACAGTGATGGGTTCTATAGGTTGAGTTAGTAGCAAACTTGGCTATTTTATTGTAGCATGATTCTAGTTTGTCTAGGTCACATTGTCTGATTTGGGTAAAGATTGGTGCTGCGTATAATAGAGTTGAGAGGAGGTGGCTTTGTGCAAGAGTGACTTGCTTTTTGTGAGAGAAAGGACTTATGCCTGTATAGGGAGCCTAGTTTTTTGTGTACTAGTTTTATAGTATGTGAGATGTGAACATCAAAGTGGAGATTATTGTCTATTTCAATGCCCAGAAGTTTGGTGTGGTTAGAAGGGGAGATGGTGGTGCCGTCCTTAGATGTTATGGTAAAGGAGAGGGTTTTTTTTATCTATTAGGGGTAAATAGTAGCAGTTTTGTCATTTTGGGATTTAGAATTAGTTGGATACCCAATATTCATTTTTCTACTGAGATAAAGGTATCTTGAGTGAGTGTATGTAGAGTGGTGGGAGATGAGGTGGAGCAGATCAGGGTTGAATCATCTGCATATGTTATGAGTGTGGCATGTTGTGTAGAGCATTTGAGGTTATTTGTGAAAATAGAGAACAATAGCGGGCCCAGTATAGAGCCCTGTGGGACTCCTATGGTGGTTGGAAGTTGTGTAGACAGAGTTCCCTTCCACTGGACTGATTGTTGCCTGTCAGACAAGTAGCTTCTGAACCAGGCTATAGTAGAGGAGGTGAAGGATAATGATGTTAGTGAGTCTAGTATAATGGAGTGGGAGATCATATCAAATGCTTTTGAGAGGTCTAGGAAAATGGCTGATACATATTTGTTATCATTCCTGTGAAGGTTTATATAATTAGTGAAGGATAGAAGGGCTGTGGTAGTGCTGTGATGTGGACGGAAACCATGTTGTGTGGTAGATAGTAGATTATGTGTGTTAAGAAATGTCATCACTTGCAAGTGGATGCATTTCTCAAGAATTTTAGATAAGGGGCAAAGGATGGCAATAGGTCTGTAGTTGGAGAATTCATAAGAATTACCTCCTTTATGGAGAGGAATGATGTGAAATACTTTCCAGAGTTTGAGTATGTAGGATTCTAGTATGGAGCGGTTGATAAGGATGGAGACAGGATATGATAGGGAGTCACTAGCCATTTTTAGGTATGCAGCAGGTATGCTATCAGCTGCTAGTGTGGTTGGCTTTAGTTTTAGGAGGAGTTTTTTGATAGTTGAGGTGGGCAGTGGTGATAGGCCGAAAGAGGGGGTGGTGTGGGATAGGTTAGGTTGTGACTGAGGTAGACTGTTTTTGGTTATTTCACTGGACAGGGCTAAGATGGATTTAGTAAAATGGTTATTAAATTGAGAAGCTATGTCTAGGGTATTGTTAGTAGAGATGGGTGCTGTGGTTGTGGTTTTGCCTGGCTTTAGTAGGGATTTAATGGCATGCCAGAATTTTTGTGGGCTATTTGAATATTTTCTTTGGGCGGTAAGAAAATAGTTATGTTTGTTTATTTTGGATTCAGCCTTGGCCTTGTTTCTAAGCTGTTGATAGTATTGTCTGGAGCTAGGGATTTTGTCAGTTTTCCAGATTTTCCAGGCTTTATCTCTAGCTTTTAATAAGGCTCTGGTGTCCTTATTTAGCCAGGGTGTGTACTTGGCTTTAACTCTGATTTTTCTGCTGGGAGCTAGACTGTTATGTATGTTAGAGAAGGTAGTATTGAAGCAGTCTACTGCCTGGTCTAACCCGAGTGTCCGTAGTGGTTCCCAGTTGCAGTGGCTTAGGACAGTATTTAGGTATCGTGGGGTAAGGTTACGGTCATCTCGTACAAATTTGTAGACTACTGGTTTGGGGTGATTGGAGTGTTTCTGGAGTAGGAAGGTGGGGAGATGATCACTTAAGTCATCTGGGAGACAGCCTACTGTATAGTTTTGTTTGGGATAGTTGGTTAGTGGATTCTCTCTTTGTTTTCTCATCTTTTCTAGTTGGTTCTTTAATTAGCTGAGAGAACCCATATAGATTGATATGAGTAGAGGGGCTGCTGGAGATACAGGCTGCCCAGTCAGTGTTAAGGTCTCCTAGTAGGATTGTTTCCTGAGGTAGATTGTCCTTTGTCCAGTGTAGGATGTCTTCTATTATGAGCGAGTTGTTGCCTGGAGGTATGTAGCAGCATATTATATTGATCTTCTTGGTGTTTCTTATGGATAGGACAGAAAATAGGACTTCAGCAGTTTGAAATGTGGGTGGTGTGGTGTGCAGGAGCTGGAGGTTAAGGGTGTTTTTAAAGTGAATGGCTACTCCTCCTCCTTTCCTGTTTGTTCTATCAGATCTAAGTGTATTATACCCTGAGGGAAGAAAGTCTTCATCTTGGATACTGTGCTTAAGCCAGGTTTCTGTAATGGTGAGTATATCAGGGTTGTAGTGGGCTATGAATGCATGTAGGTCTGTTAGCTTGTTGGTAATACTTCTTATGTTGAGATTTAGGATTAGCAGGTCAGATGTTTGTCTAGCTGAGAGGGGACCTGGACTTGGGTGAATGTCACCAGAGGTTAGCAGAGTTTGTAGGAGTGTCAGTATGTGTTTTTTAATATTAATTGTTTGTGAGCTTGATCTATGAGAGTTTTTCTTAGTGTGGTGAAATGGTGTAATTTTTGTTAGTGAGTAATATGTAGTTGTAAGATTTATGATTTAGGGCAGATGTAGAAGTCTGAGTGGGTTTGAGAGGGTGGGCTAATGTGGGTAGTGTGACAGTAGTTGTGCAGTGGTAGGTCTGTTTGTTAGGAAGGTTAGCGGTAGTAGAGCTAGTGATAGGGATGTGAGTGTGGGTAACATGATACTACTTTGAGTGAGAAGTACAACTAGGATTCCTGGTTGGTTATGTGTGAGGGTAGAGTTGTGTTGTCTGGGAATGTGTGTTGGGAGTGGGATCAGTGTGGGATGTAATTGGATTGGGGTGGGGGAGGTAAGATGAGTGGGTTGGGCTAGTTGTTAGGGAATTAGGGGTTGGACTACTGGTCAGTTGATTAGGGGTTAGAATAAAAGTAGAAGTAGTGGGGGTTGGTGGGAATAAGGGGCAGGGAGGGGAGCGGAGCAAGCCCAAGTGCAGAGAGGGCGAGCGAAGCGGGCTAACACTGACTCCAAGTGTTTCTTTAGGCTTTAGTAAGTATGTAGTGTTAGCTTAAATTGTAATATGTTCAACTGATATTTTAACTGTAATTTAAACTGTATGTTTG